>NC_139627.1:60059826-60089826 GCF_964638095.1 Poromitra crassiceps
TAATTGTTGAGATGTCCTGCCACAGTGTTTTAAGAGCTGGCATCAGACGTGCAGTAAGTGGACACAAACTGCTGTTCCCTTGACCTAGTGTCCTCTAGAGAGAGCGTGGCGTCAGTGGAGGACCAAAATGCGAGACTCATTAGCCAATGAACAGCCAGGAATGGGTCTCGCGCTACTTTTGCATGCTAAAATAAAGCTGATAATGTACAATTTGATTCAAGGGGGGGAAAAACCTTTCAGAGTACAACACAAACTGTCTATTTTGCTGCAACTCGACAGTGCTGCTTAATCCAGGACCTTACTTCCTGGGACTCTCGAGAGTAAAAAAAATGGTCCATTGGAGTGAATGGAGATGTCGGGACTCTTCTATCTACACGGCTCTGCCTTGACCTACGTTGCTCCTGTGTGACATCATCAAGCTGAGACGGGTCCCGGCTGTGGGACAGGGACAGGTGGATGATGTGGCCGTCCGGACCCAGCACCAGGCTGCCCAGCGGCCCGCCCCCCTGCAGCTCTGAACACACACACACACGCACACACACATGCACACATGCACGCACGCACACACACTCACGCACACACCAGTGAGATAAGAGTCAAGGTTCCACCTGTTCTCACTCCTCAGGTACTGATGATGGGTGAGGACACCTTGGCATTACTTTTGAACCCCTTTCCCCTCACGTTTAGATGCTACGAGACTGTCGCCAAATGTTCCTCCACCACAAATTGAATTACAGCCTAAAGGTGGATACGGTTACATTTAGGCTAACCTCGCGTCACCAGGCTCTTCTCGGCCAGGCTCTCCGTTTACAAGGGATTTTGTCACTCTGCCTATTTCCTGTCTAGAGCCCGCCCTAGACAGGAAACAAGCAGCGGAAATAGCTCGTTCACTTGAGAATCAGACACAAAGAATAAGAAAATAAAACGGCAAACAACTAGCCTCAACGCGAGACTCATCAGTCATTAACAAAAGATGGACGTACCGAACAAAGTTTTTTAAGAAGTTCTTGTAGAAACATTGCGGATTCACAATATCACATATTTTAAGCCAATACAGAAGCTTTACTTTTCAAACAAATGGCCAGTTTTATACCTTTATTTATACAGGGGGAGTCTCACTGAGAGCAATGCTCTCTTTTTCAGGAGTGCCCTGTTCACATTCACACCTGGAAGCTGCCCAGTACAACCACAGTCTGATCTGTGGCCACTGAGCAGCTCCACTGGAGCGGTTGGGGTTTAAGGGCCTTGCTCAAGGGCACCTCGGTGGTGGTAATGAGGGAGGGGCAAGCGCTGCCATTTCACTTTCCCCACCCAGATTTATCCTGCCGGTCCCGGGGATTGAACCAACGACCTTCCGGTCACAAGCTCGCTTCTCTAACCATTGGGCCACCACTGCCCAATGGTTGATGGAATAGTTATACTTGTCTGTCCCGTGTTATCGATAATGGCGGATCAAGTACAACAGTTGAAGCATCTCTGCTTCACCAATCTAATCTCATCATGACATAGGCTATATTTTTCTATCCAATGCGTGTAGAACATTCTTTTCACTTTGATCTTGCTATAGTGTAGCGTATTTACATGCTTGCAGTATTTAAACTGCAGTTAGATTGGTTTGAGAAGCATAATAATATGGAATAATAGCCTATATATGGAGACAGACAGACGGGGATGAAAGGGAGGGGGGGACCAGAGCGCTTGGCTTTTCTGGCTTTACTGGATCGCTCCGTGGAATTGGAGCTTAACACGTTCACTGTCGACGAGTTAACTCGTCAAAAAAAAAAAAAAAAAAATTTGACGGTGGGACGTGGATCAAACCCTTTTACATCTCCTATAAAAATATGGGAGCTATTGAATGCGTATAACCTATTTTACCGACCCACTAAGTGGCGACAGTGCTCTCCAGACTAGAGAAAGCCGAGCAAAAACAGCAGGAAAAAGCGTGAGGAAATCATTCTCATAAAAATGGTTTGGCGAAAACGATTTCGCGCTGGGAGCTGGCGCACAACGGTGGGGGATTCCAAAAATAGACTCTGGGTGCCACACACTTTGAAACACGCAGCAGAAATCCCAGAATCGCACGCAGCTTCATCCCAGCTCACAACCCAAACCCCAGAAACGAACGAGCCCGATCCAGACTCGCCCGACGATCGGCCGCCAGGCAGCACAGACAGGCAGCAGAGACTCGCTTGTGACACATGCTGCAGAGCCACCAGAGACACACCCACGGAGGGAGGAGTTTGAAGGAGAGGGGGGTGGGGGTGCTGTTATGGAGGAAATTACTGTTCAGAACTATTGTTTAGATGTCTGATGTCTCACTGATGCCAAAAATAAATGGTTAAAGTGACTGTTCTGCCTGTTCTATCGAATTTCACAAAAATGCATTTTTCTCAGCTTTCCTTCTCAGACGCTGAAACCATGCTGTATTCAACTGCTAATGCCTACATAACAGAACATGATAAAAACTAACTCTTTTAGACAGAGAAAGCACACATTCTATTAGTTCTTTTGAGATATTTTGTGTTCACAAAGTCCTAGCAGAAAATAATCCTCGGCTCTTGAAAGATGAGCCAGAATCCTCAAAAAAACCCTTGGCAGAAGCTACCTACTGTATTGGAAAAACTGTTGGCAGTGAATGTGTTAAAAGGCAAGCTTGTGACTCGTTTACTGCACTTCTCCAATGAGCAGACTGTGAATACTTTTACGCTTAAAAGGCGTGGTTGTAATGCTTAAGGCTTCGTGTAGCGCCGATACCAAAATATGGAGTGGGCTGGTCCACGCCCACTAATCTGCGCTGCGCTGGGCGCTGGGCGCAGTTTATAGGCCGATGCAACGATAGAACCCATATATATTTTGTGATGCCATGTCTGTTTGTTTGCTCGACTTTATTCCAGTGGGTTATTCGCGCTGGAAATGTACTTCCATATTATCACAAGAAAAGCGCCACTGATTCGCCAGATACTGTACACGCCTACTGTCTGGATAGGCAAGCACAAAGATCGACAGATAGGACCGGCAAAGATAAACAATGCACCGTCCGGGACATAGCAAACAGTTTGGACAGGAGGGGTGTAAATGAAGCAACTCAGTAGTTGTTGAAGTACGAAAAGCAAACATAAGAAAAAAAGTTTATATATTTTTATCGAATCAAAATTGTATACCCCTCCCCTGGACTCAAATTAAACAGAGTGTACCCTCCCTCAGACTAAATTTAAAACAGGATGACCCTCCCCTATTTTCCTCCAGTGGACCTTTCCCTAAATAACGAACCCTAAGTAATATAATGACAGCTTATCATTTAATAAAGCACGGTTAAGACGAACTCCACTTACACTTGCAATGCTGCTATCCTCCTGGCTGTGTAGTCCTGCTTTGGGGCGGGCGGAGAGGTGATCAGATTGCAATCAGATTGCAATCTGATCACCCAAAACGCATGCTAACGCCAGGTGTAAATTAAATCAGGCTCATGTGGTCAAGCACTATCCGAACAGAAAATGCATGTTAGTGACAGGTGTATGGCCTCAAAGTGTACGGGCCAATCAGGGGACCTGCCTCGTAGTTGACGTCGTAACATTTTAGTTCAGTTTGCTGTGCATGAGAAAGAAACACACTTCAACTTGAACTGGAGCTTCACCTCTCAGCTGCAGAGGCAGAACGCCCCTCACCAGTCCTCTGCTGATGTCACCGGAGTCCCAGGCAAACTGGAGGTCAGGTAGTCTGTGCTGTAAGCAGGCCAGAGAGCTCTGCCTGCCCGGTCCTCTCGTCCCTAAAACACAACCCAACACTCCTACTGGAGGAGGCTCTGAGGAGAGGAGAGGAGAGCACAAATGAATTAAAAGAACTTGAATAAGAC
This sequence comes from Poromitra crassiceps, assembly GCF_964638095.1. Taxonomy (NCBI): domain Eukaryota; kingdom Metazoa; phylum Chordata; class Actinopteri; order Beryciformes; family Melamphaidae; genus Poromitra; species Poromitra crassiceps. The sequence continues at coordinate 60,063,680 of NC_139627.1, forward strand.
CAAAAACTCCACCTAGATCAGGGTGTCTACTATACGAAGTTATTATGTTAAAAGAAATATATGCATTTCTCACTTTTCTTAGTGAAATATTGAATTGTTCTCATCCTTGCTGCCTCTGATAATCAAATTAAATTACCGTTTTTTTTTCTTTTTCTTTTGGTTAGCTAGAATGCAGTGATGGTGGTTGCGAGTATTTTATTCCTGTTGCTATAGACACAGGCTTAATCTCCTGGGCTTGTCTGCACACCCCATACTACTTCTTATGCATTTGCACTTCAATGCCATGTTTTTTTATTATCAATTATATTATTTTAGTATTATGCACTTTAATGCACTGGTTACATTATTACCATGCACTTTAATGCATCACACTTTATTAATACTATTTTTTATTGGTAGTTCTTTTTTATCTACCTTGATTGTCTCTGCAATATGCACTTTATTGCATTATCAGTGCATTATTGCACAATGTTGTCAGTGCCTTGTAGGGGCAATGTACTTTTCCATTTTTGGCTCAAACCTGTTCACTCCCGTAGCTACTGCAGCTATCATGTTTATTATGATCTGTGATGTCGTCTGATGTTGTTTTTCTGTCTACTGTGTTGTTGATGCCTGCTGCAAATCTAATTTCCTTCGGAATATCAATAAAACTGAACTGAACTGAACTGAGTATGCGGTCAGGAATCCTTTGGCCTATAATTCACCTTCACCATTGTCACGAGATCAGCACGGGGTTGCAGCGACTTGGAGATGCAGTTCTCTTTTCAGCCACCAGAAATAGCAAATATTCAGTTCTGCTGGCTGTAGCTGCTATACACTTGTATTGCTCGATGCCTGTGATGCGATTAAATGTGTTTCACAGCAGTAGGGGTTTGATCGGCATCGGTTTTCAAAATGTACCTTCTTCTAGACATTCGTCACTATTTTGTGATGTTTTGGTGTTATTTCTTTGATTATGATGACTATCAACTGCATCATGTTTGCATTTCAGAATGGATTTCTAGTTGAAAATATTCAGACATCAGACCCCGCCCTCTTTTTGAACCATAATCAAACATCATTGTAATGGGCAAACTTCTATAGCCCACATTAATGCATGATAATAACAGCATACCGCTGTGTGAAATTCAAAAACGCAAAATTCTTGCTGTTTATTCTTTTCTTTTACTTTGTGTTTTTGTATTTTAATTATTGTGTGTCTTGTAATGTATATTTCGTCTTGGACCCCATAGCTGTCGTGTAGGCGGCAGCTAATGGGTATCCGTTTATTAAACATATAAACAAATACAGCAGGACTGCATAGCGCAGCAGTTAAGGTGTGTGTGTGTGTGTGTGTGTGTGTGTGTGTGGGGCCCCTAGTTGTGAGATTGCTGGTTAAAATCCTGCTGAATGTTTTTGTCATATCTTTGCCTTATCTATCCGTATAGCAACTTACAGTATCATCTTGAATAGGTAAACACATGTTAAATACTTTATAAATGAGACCAAATAAATGCATGTAGGCGGGGTAACAGGCTGTTGTCTTTTATTTCCTCTCATCAGGAAAACAATACAGTTCTATTCACAGTGAGTGTACACAAAAGTGCCTTTTAAACATACAATCTGGATCATGTCAGGCTAGATAGAGCAGGATATTTTCAGGTTTTGCCTTGCTAAACATGAGGGGTCTTTGTTAAGAAACAACTGGATATGAGCCGCGCGGTAGCATGTATCGAAAACAAGAAATGTGATAGGAAACAGCTTTAGCGAATTTGTAACCAAACCAGGGATTCCGCTAGACATTTTCCCAGACGGCCAGTGCAGCCGGTAATGTTCCAAAATTCCGGTCCTATCGTATATTTACCGGCCACTATGTTTCCTAAATAAACGTTTTGAATCCATTTATTTCTCTATAGTCCATTCTTTATAACCTCTATAGTCGTAGTCGATCTTATTTATTCCAGTGTTGTCATTAAGAGGCCGATTTCGCAGCAAGAATATTTAATTGGTCGGCACGTCGTTCTCGGTAAAGGAGGACGCTTTCGTTATTGAAACAGACAACATGCATGCATGCTCCTACTGTAGCCTATCTATCTGCATTTGCAGAAACTCATGAACCCATATCTTCTGGACATTGCCTTGATGAAATAACAACGTAGCGTTAGCTAACAGTAATAAGTGCGACAGCGCACAACTTGAATCCCCAGCAATAGGCTAGGCACCATAATCTCTCCCACTACACACCTGGCACCTGTGCAGCAGCTCTCCTGCACTGGTTCTCGGCTCCCATGTGGCTTTATTTGTGGTAAGCATTTTGATTCATCTCCTCATCATATGAACCAAGCGCGAGCCATTGATTGATTGATTGATTGATTCGCCCGAGTAGGTAAAAAGGCTTTTTACCTCCGCTAAATTGACAGCCTACGTCGGGTCGCTTTCGCTTTTGACGGCGGCAGGCACGCTTCTGGTTCTTTCCTGCCGTCTTGCTTGCCTGAAGCAGGCTACTTGTCGTTGCACGATCTCGATTAAAAAAAGGACTGGCCTAGCAAGGGATGTCTGTTTTGACATTTCAGTTTCCTCCTGTGTGTTTCCTCACAGCGGGTCCAGCGCTGGCCGGCGGGACTGATGCTGCTTGTGTGGCTTTTAAACGGCGCTCTACACTAACGAAAACGTCTGCTATATTTTTATTTTTCACCAACACTCAACAGGGGCGGAAAAACTAGTGATAAACTGCGGATAATGACCTGCCACTGTTTAACTGCAGCTCCTTTTGCGCTAATCCGGATCTTACACCGGTGGCCGAGGTGAATAAGATACGGACTCGCGGGAGTGCGCGTAGGCCGGCTAATTGTTGTTTAACATGCAGGCCAACCGGCTAGGAGCGGGTTATAATACGGATTCCACTGCATGTTAAGAAGTGGCTAAAGTGTGAGCAAAACGAAACCCCACAAAATTATATTGTGAAATTCTGTGTCTCATCAATAAATCATGAAAAGAGTGAATTTGTTGCCAGTTCCGCAAGAACTTATATGATCTTAAATAGAGCAGCGCAGAGATGATGTATTTTTGTAAGCTTACCCTGAAGGCCCCGTGCTGCCGGTTCATATGGGGAAAACACAATAGGATTTTTCAATGGGAATTTTGGTTAAATGCATGAAATAAGGTCTGTGGTTAAAAAAAGTGTATGAAACAGAGGTTGTGTTCAGCAAGATAATCTTCACAAATGAGGAATACCACTGTATGACGTATATCGTGTTTTTTAGGCGATTTTCAGAAAATGCTTCAAAAGTCATAAAAGTGGACCTCATTTGTGAAGATGATCTTGCTGGACAGAACGAAGGAGATTATACTCGAGTAACTCGACCCAAAGAAAATTGGCTGGAGTACTGGCTGATTTGCATGAAACAAACAACAATGTACTGCATTCATGAATCAATATTCAGACAAGAAGAGGAAATTAATTGCACAAAGTATTAATTGAATTTAGTCATCAAGATTCAGACACTTTATATTAAGTAATAGTCACGGTTATTTAGTCATGGTTCCCACACATTTCCATGGATACAATTTCAAAACTCGCTCAAACATTGTCTGCGGATGTGTACGCCGTGGAGTTTTAACTGTGAAATGATTTCCTAGTGTCTGGAGGATTACAGAAATCGGTCCATGTATGTATTTGATATCGCTCACTGATGACATCATCACCGGCAACCTGGCCACTTTCGTCGGTGACGACATCATGAGTGATGCCCCACGAGCAATTGTGATGTAATCAGTGATGATGTTATCACTGATGATGCCATCAATCACTGATTATCGGTGTGACAACTTCCGTGAGGACAAAGCACTGTATAACATCCTCAGTGACATGGAAAGAAAGAAAGAAAGAAAGTTTCTTTCTTTCTTTCTTTCTTTGGGGGGGGGGAAGCCCGGCATATATGACTTCCCAGTCAGCTGCTAATAGTTACAGCTACAAACAGTTGTGAATTCACAATAGCTGCGACCAGATGTGCACACATTTTTCTGGACCGACTGACCAAAATACAGAGCATATAGAGCTGCTGGTCGTAGCTAATGGTTGGAAGTCCCAGATCCAGATCATCACCAAAATCTAAATCAACTGATCCTCGGACCGAGAGAGATCTTCCAGATTCTAGAAAAATGGTTTAGAACTGAGATAGCTTACTAATTACATGTTTTTCCTTACATGGCTGGTGTGACTTTATCTGGGGACCATGTGTTTTCACACTTCCATGGTGTTTATATAGTATGATATAATAATATATAATTAATATATAGTACGCCGAAGTCAACGCAAAGAAATCTCGATCTTGTGACGATAACGTTATCTGACCTGGCTAACAGTGGATACTCGCTTGCTTGCTGTGTACCGAGCTCAAAGTAGTAGGCTACGTTCTTTATTTTACCCCCTGCACTGTCCGCTACAAAAACAACTCTCTTCTTCATGACGTTCTTTCGTATTTGCCGCCGTGACCGCCGGAAGTGTTAACACGACCCGGAAGAATTTGGCCCTTCCCCGCCGCGTCTGAACATAAGGTGAATACCGTATGGAGAATGACAGAAGGCATTGTGTATCTTGGTTGTATGTGTGGGCGATATGGTAAATGGGCGGAAGTTGGCGTATGTATCCCTTTACGCCATACATGGGCAAATTACGGCCCGCGGGCGCCACCTGTGTGGCCCGCCATGAAATTGCAAAAAATTTTTTTTTTTTTTTTTTTTTTTTTTTTTTTTTTTACACACTGCACCTGAACGCAACATGCAAGATACCCGCTGAATAAATGTCCAAATGTTCATGTCATTCTGGCCAATACTCCACTTCTGTTATAGCATTCAGTCTGGAATATGGAATATCTTTCAATAATCTTTATGACTAAAAGGCTACATTGAATTAGAAATTTAAATAATTAACTCATTGGTTTTGGATTTATTTAGCTTCAAGACTGCATTTTTGTTTGTGTGACCCTCAACACAGGCTTTGATTATCCCGGGCCACTTACTGATACTTATGCTTAAATTAACCCACTCATATTCTGATTTATTTCAAGAAAAACATTTTGGCTAGTGGAAATTCTAATTGGCTGGTAACTTTCAAATCTAGCAGCCATATTGCCAGGTGGTCAAAAAACTTAATTTCAAGCCCTGAGAGCAGGTGGTGACATAGGAGTGAGTGAGAAAAGGATGAAATATTGGTGGTTAAGACTGAATAATGACATCACAACTGTTAATTTAAAATGAGTTATTCCTCTAAACGTGGCTTCAAATGCACCAAATCTTTCACGCTGGCCCCGTTCGGCACTCAGCAAAACCTGGTAGCGAATACATTTTTTGTGGCCCTCTCTATCATCAAAGTTACCCATCCATGGGTTACGGCATGACAATATTTGTTCGGCCCCCGGCAACAATCTGGGTTTCTCATGTGGCCCCCCATGAAAAATAATTGCCCACCCCTGCTTTACGCGGTGGCTGGAGCTCATGGGGTGCTGACAGGCAATCCTCTGAGGCTGTGGAGGGCTGCGTGGATCCTGAAGTGCAGTTTGGATTCCATGGAGTATTTCTTGTAGTTGATCTTTGCGTTCTCTATGAATCTGGTGGCCTTGGTGAAGTCTCCCTGCTGTTTATACAGCAGACCCAACTCGTACAGGGTGAACGGAATCAAGTAGTGGTCATATCTGATCCGACGCTCACTGGACAGGACCTGTGCGAAGCAGACCTCAGCCTGCCATAACCTGCCCAGATGTTTCAGACAGACACCCTTCAACATCTGGACCAGACAGCTGTCATCTGGATGAAACTCTGACGGGTTGGGCTCATTGCGGAGCTGCTCCTCTGCCGTCTCTATGGTAACCAGCATTGCCTCGGTTTTGTCGGCTCTCTTCCCCACGATGGTGAAACCGTTCCACACATACATAGTTTCCATTGCGGGTATGACCAGCCGGACAGGGTTAGCAGCATTGTAGCGTCTGGACTTCCTCACTGCAAACTTCTCGTTGGGGATGGACTTCCCCGCCAGGCGCTGCTTCAGCCCCTCCACCTGCTTGAAGAGCTTGACAATGTTCTCCCCCGTCTTCTCCACCTCCTCCTCTGACATCATACTGAGGATGGCTGCTTTCTGGTACACATAGATAGCCATGGACCAGCGGCTCTCCTTGCACATCAGGTCGGCGTAGCGGTAGGCCTGGGGCCAGTCCTGCTGGTAGGTGTGGTTCCACATCAGCTCCCAGTAACACAGGTGATGGATCTGCTTCCACTCCTGCTGGCTGCAGATACACTCCTCATACCTGGCCTGGGCCTGCTCAAAGTTTCCACGCAGTGTGGCAATTCGAGCGGAGTAGAAGAGAATGATGGAACCGTTGGTGTATTTCTGTTGGTAGGGCTCCAGCAGAGCCTCCGCCTCCACTAGGTTCCCCTCTCCAGTTCCCAGTATGATTGAAACGTATGTGTGGTAGAAAAGCAGCGTCAGAGCACTGATGATCGACCTTAGACCACCATTGGCTGCTCCCTCTCTCAACTGAGACAAACCAAACTCCCTGTTTCCTGAGAATCCAATAAACTCCAACAATCTCAAAATCCTCTGAGGGAGGAGAGACAGCATCAGGTTGAAGGCTCCAATGCCCAGCTTGACCCCGCCCTCAAACTGTCTGAACAAAGCAGACTGTCCTTCCAGATCTTGAGTGACCTTCAGCATATTCTGGCAAACCTTGTAGCTCTGGTAGCTGGTCCGGATGTTGATGCCTCCACTGATGAAGCTGATCATATTCTCATCCTGTACAAAGGTCAGAATGGCTTTCTGCAGCAGACACTCAGCGTAGCAGATCTCTGCATGCCTCTCTTCTTCTTGGAGGTTGGACTGCTTGAAGACGAGACTGGATAGAGATCCGACCACAGAGTTCCTCTTCCTGAACCTCTGACAGGTGTGTAGGGCATCCTTGATGGTTGCCATGGCGGCCTGGATGTCTCTGTGCTCGAAGGTCATGGTGGCCTTCATCACCAGGATGCTGCTGTACCCCAATGCATGGTACATACTGTCCCTCCACCATGGTTTGAGAAGGTCCAGGGCGTCAGAGAAATTGTTGTTGAGGACCAAATTGAGAGCACACTGAGCCTCCTGGATGGCTGTCTGCAGGTCCATCTGACGCGCCACAGGTGTCTGGTCGTATGCATCTTCAAAGCAGTCCTCTTCCTCGGTGGACACTCCTTTGCTTACGTGGGACATGGTGGGTGTCCTCCCTTATGTCTGCGCTATTATAGTAGTATACTTTGTTTTAGCTTTGTTCAAGTGACATCACTCGTGCAGCCTGTGTGTGCGTGTGTGTGTGTCATAAGTTGTCTGTGATGTTAGCAATGTGAGCATCTTGAGCAATTTGAGCAATGACATCACTCACTGATGTCACTTGGGGTGAGCATGCTCAGTTGAGCAATTGTGCACGAATGATGTCGCAATGTCAAATCATTCAGACAATTCAAGCAGGGTGTGTGTGTGTGTGTGTGTGTGTGTGTGTGTGTGTGTGTGTGGCAGCATCACTGATAACTAGAGCTGGGTATTGGTTCAAATTTCAAGAATCGATTCGATTCCGATTCACAAGGTTGCGAATCGATTAATTTCGATTCGATTCGATTCGATTCGATTCCGATTCGATCAATTTTCAATATTGATTTGGTTAGTGATACCAAAACGTGGTTTTTGAGCTGTACCCTGAATTACATGACTGTCCAGTTATGTAAAAAAAAAAAAAAAAAAAAAATGTAATTAAAAAAAAAATCGATCTCTGGACATATGAATCGATAATCGAGGATTAAAATGAAAATCGATAAAAAATCGGAGAATCGATTTTTTGAACCCAGCCCTACTGATAACATCATCACTGATCACATCACTCACTGATGATGTCACTTTGTCTATGGCATCATCAGTGTCTGTCATTAATCACTGATAACATCACAATTGCTCGAGTGACATCACTGACGGTCTAGCCTGTGACATCAATGATGATGTTGCAATGTCTATCACTGATGTCTCAATATGACATCATCAGTGGGTAATCAGTCACCACTGCCCACCACTCGAGGGTAATGACGATGACATCATCGCTCTGGCCACCACTCTACGATTGTGGAGCATCAGTGGGTATGACATCATCACTGGGTATGACATCGTCAGTCAGGACTGACCATCCCTCAACAATGATGACAATGACCACCACTTGATAATACAATCAATACAGCATGGCTGCAGGAGGGAAGAGAAGCCACAAATGAAGCAGAATTGAGACATCAGGTCTGATCTCGACATCTCGATTGTATTCAGTCGCAGAAAATGTGCACAAAAAACAGAACTAGCCATGGCGGGAACAAGGCCAACAACAATCCTAGGTCTGTCCCAGGTCAGTTCAGGACTTTTACAGCATGCTCAGGAGAATATGTTCTCAACAAATACACTGGCTGCCTTAAGAGATCTTGGGGCTGTAGCTCAGTGGTAGAGCATGTGGGGCTGTAGCTCAGTGGTAGAGCACGTGGGGCTGTAGCTCAGTGGTAGAGCATGTGCAAGGTCCTGGGTTCATTCTCCAGCATCTCCACTTCTTCAAGCGTTAAAGAACCCACCCTGCTGACTGGACAGTAGGGCTGTCACTTTTTCCCAAAGTAAAGTTCGAACGAACTTTAATTGCCCGCAAAATGTTCGAATATATTCGAAGTTTTTTGATTTAAAAAAAATAAAATAAAAATCGAACAGGTCAATTATACATTCGAACATGCCCTCCTCCCCCACATTCGAAGTTAAATTCGAATTTCGAATAAAAAGTGACAGCCCTACTGGACAGAACAGGTTCCATCTCAAAAACTGCAAATGTGTACGTGAGGAAAACACACCTCTTACTAAATAAATACATTTTAGAAATCCCAGATCCAAATCATCACCAAAATCTCATCAAGTGATCCTTGGAGAGAGAGAGAGATCTGTCCACCAGATTCCATACAAATAGTTAAGGACTTAGTTTTTTGAGATAGCTTGCTAACAGAGAGACAGACAGACAGACAGCCAGACATACATAAATAAATAAAAACCTTCCAAAAAATAGATGAGTATAAAGGAGAGAGAATGGATTTCAATAAATGACCATGAGCAAAGAGTGGGGTTGTAGCTCAGTGGTAGAGCGTGTGCTTTGCATGTACAAGGTCCTGGGTTTGAACCCCAGCTTCTCCACCTCTCTTTACAATCACGGAAGAGCGTTCTACTCCATTTCTTCCTCGCTGTTGCACCAAAGATGCACCGTGTATCCATCAGGGACCTTGTTGGAAATTAGTCTTCACACTTTTACATGTTTATTATCCTTTGGATTTTGTTGTCTTTTATATCCATAATAAAATCAATCAATCAATCAATCAATCATACCTATCTTCCTCAGTTGATGCGGTCAGACAACATCCATCCCGCCTAGCTGCAGGAGCGAAGAGTAGCCAGCCACAAGTGGAGCAGAGTTGACACAAGTCCGACAACAATCAAGTCAGTTCAGGTCGTCTACAGCATGTAAAGATGCTCAGGAGAAGACATGTTTTCAACAAATACGCTGGCTGCTTTAAGAGGCCATGGGGATGTAGCTCAGTGGCTGTATGATAACTGGGAGTGGAGGACGCTGTCATCTACCTGACCAACCGCGCCTACGCCCACCTTGACAACCCGGCCAGCACTGTGAGAGTCATGTTCTTCGACTACTGGGTGAGAAGCTGACGACGATGCGGGTGGATGCCCCCCTGGTGGCCTGGATTGTGGACTACCTGTCGGGCAGACCACAGTATGTGCGCCTGCAGAACTGTGTGTCAGACAGAGTGGTCAGCAATACGGGAGCACCACAGGGGACGGTCTTCTCTCCCTTCTTCTTCACCATCTACACCACGGACTTCACCTACCAGACAGAGTCTTGCCACCTTCAGAAGTTCTCTGACGACTCTGCGATAGTGGGATGTATCAAATATGGCGACGACGATGAGTATCGGGATGTGGTGGCCAACTTTGTCACATAGTGTGAGCAGAACCACCTGCAGCTCAACGTGTCAAAGACAAAGGAGCTGGTGGTGGACCTGAGGAGGGTCAAGGCTCCGGTGACCCCTGTTTCAATCCACGGGGTCAGTGTTGACATAGTGGAGGATTACAAGTACCTTGGAGTGTACATTGACAATAAACTAGACTGGGCTAAGAACTCTGATGCACTCTACAAGGAGGAGCAGAGCCGTCTCTACTTTCTGAGACGGCTGAGGTCCTTCAACGTCTGCCGGACCATGCTGAGGATGTTCTATGAGTCGGTAGTGGCTAGTGCCTTCCTTTATGCTATTGTGTGCTGGGGCAGCAGGCTGAAGGCAGCGGACGCCAACAGACTCAACAAACTGATCCGTAAGGCCAGGGACATTGTGGGGATGGATCTGGGCTCTCTGACTGCGGTGTCAGAGAAGAGAACGTTGTCCAGGCTACGCTCCATCATGAGCAACGACTCGCACCCACTCCACTGCGTGCTAGTCAAACATAGGAGTACATTCAGTGAGAGACTGATTCCACCTAGATGCAAGACGGAGAGGCACAGGAAATCATTCCTGCCTGTGGCCATTGGTCTATTTAATGCCTCTCTTAAAAGAGCACATCGGAGACGCTCAGTCTCCCTGAGACTGAGCCAGCCGATAGGTTAACTGTGCCTGGCTGAGCCACGTGTAACGTATAGGGCAAGCCGACTTAATATAAGTCCAGGGTGCAATAAAGATAATTGCACGTAATGTATACTTACTCTACGTATTTTGCTCACTTAGACGTATTCTACTTATTTTTGCTTCTATCGCATTTACTACTGTTTATTCTATGCTATGTTGTGTTCTTATTCTTATTCTGCTTATTTTGTATTTACTATTGTTTACTTCATGCTATGTGTGTTCTGTGAGCGAGCTACTGTAACTTGTCCCAATTTCCCCCCGGGGATCATTAAAGTCTTTCTGATTCTGATTCTGATTCTGATTCTGATAAACACGCTTTAGCATTACATTTCATGTTGCACCACTCATCCAAACACTCTTTTAAAGCAAAATCTCTGTGGGGATGTAGCTCAGTGGTAGAGCGTGTGCTTTGCATGTACAAGGTCCTGGGTTCAATCCCCAGCATCTCCACCTCCATACGGGGTAGAGAACCTGCACCCACCTAAGTGGACGGAACAGGCTCAGCAGCTCATGGGTGGCAAATGGGGTGTTTCTCATTATATAACAGTTGACAAAATCAGCCATTATGGAGGCCAATGTGCAAAAGTGGGTTTGAACCCCTAGAGGGCAACAGTTTATTCTCAAATGTGGAGATTTTGCCCAGAATCCTTCAACAACCCACCTCAAAAGCCATATACATGGGTTTAAAGCTGGAAAAAATTTAAGGAACACTCCACTGATTTTCAACCAGCTTTGTATCATTACAAAATCGTAGTATATCACAAGATTCTAAACAACAGTTTTACAGGCATTCATTTAGTTTGACAGTTATTGAGAGTTGATTTGAGTTAACTGGACCAGTGATGTCATTTTGTGCTTGAATCACATCACTGCGCCACAGAATGACATCACTGCGCCGCAACTTCAGTCAAATCAACTCTCAATAACTGTCAAACTAAATGAATGAACAGTTTTCAGATATGTGTGAGATTATATGCAAAATAAATCGGCATTTGAAAATTGGTCCCTTTAAGGGAAACAGAAATCCTACTGTAACTGCCTTTTCCTTTGTGAAGCCAACAGAAAGGAGAGGAGGAGCCTGACAAAGACCAAAACCAAATGTACAGTCCAAGGCATTTAGAGAAGAATACACTCCTTCAGAAAATGGGTCCCCTGAGCACTGTTGGGGATGTACAGTAGCTCAGTGGTAGAGTGTGTGCTTTGTTCAATCCGCAGCATCTCCTTTAGGTTACAGAAGCTCTGTAATGGCCTCCTGACCATCTACACAGAGATGTGAACATGTACTGTATTAGGGATGCACCGATATGAAAATGTTGGCCGATGCCGATAACCGATATTAACATTGCCGTTATGGCCGATAACCGATATTTACCGATGTCGATATGATCTGTATAAAAAACACATTTCTATGATAATAAAATTTTGTACATACTGAAAAACACAACACTGAATTTGAAAAAGTAATGCATTTCTTTATTTCAAAAACATTTGTAAAAGCCCATAAATCATAGATTTACTGCATTATTTCATCTCAATGTGAAGAATTTGGCTGATACCGATAACCAATATTAACATTGCAACATCTGACCGATACCGATATGTTAAAAAATTACCAACATCGGCCGATACCGATATGATTGCCGATATATCGTGCATCCCTACTTTAGTATTACATTTCATGTTGCACCACTCATCCAAACACTCTTTTAACACAACATCACTGTGGGGATGTAGCTCAGTGGTAGAGCGTGTGCTTTGCATGTACAAGGTCCTGGGTTCAATCCCCAGCATCTCCACATCTCCCAATGGTGGTGCAGAGTTCACCTAGTGCCTGGTTTGAACCCAGCAGCAGCTGTGCCCTTGAGCAAGACTGAAGCTTTTGATTTCAAGGACCCATCATTTAGAACCACGGACCCCCCACCCCCTCCGTGATGAGATGTTGGATCCAAATTTGTGAATGTTTTGTTGTTAAAGGTGAAGGGGATGCCTTTATTTAGACAGGTCAGTAGGCAGACAGGTAAACTGCGGAGAGAGAGAGGGGATGACATGCGGCAAAGGACCGAGCCTCCATCGTACTATCAGGACGCATAGATTACAGAGACACTTGATCACACGGTTATTCTTGTACATTCTCGAATTGTGTTAACCTCTTGTCTTGGGTCCTGAAGGACCCCTGTTGGTCCCTGGAGAACCACTGGTCTATCTGACGTTAGTCTCGCTGGCCAGCCTCCTCTCCCTTCCGTCCGAGGAGTCTGGCGCCGCGGAAACAGGCAACTGGGATAAGCCCTCCCCTGCTCTACAGCTGCTCTCCCATTGGAGCGACTGTTTCGGTGGCAGCCGGATGTCCGCTCCCGGCTTATTACAAACTCGGTCGCGGCTTCCGCTCCCTCCTCCCTGTGTGTCGCTGTAAATAGTGCCCTGCCACCTCAGTGAAAACAACAATGCTAACTAGCTAGCAAGCTAACGGTAGAAACCTACACGCTAGCTCGTTGCTACACGCTGAAAATGGTAAGTTGTATTGTTGGAAACTATTTTCCAAGGGCACTGCCGCTAAGCGCCGCCCATCGCAATCCCACTATGGAGACCTGCGGCGCCAAACTCCTCGGACGGAAGGGAGAGGAGGCTGGCCAACGAGACTAATCTGACGTTGATTTGAGATTGTTAAATGCATGGCTGTAATAAGGAGAAACATGAAAGTCCATGTTGTTTTTCATTGTGACTAAAGCTGTAAAGGCCTGCTTGTGTGTGTGTGTGTGTGTGTCTCCTGTACCTTCTCCCAGATCCAGCAGAATCATACTGCCTCTCTCAGGAGGTAGGGTTTCTCCTCTTCCTGCCTCTTGCTTCTCATCTTCTCTCACAGTTCTCTCTCCTCCTCTCTGCTCTCCACTCTCCTCCTTCAAATCGTGCTGGAATTGTCCTTCAATCAAAAGGTGTAGTTTAATCCTTCAAGTCACACATCAACATCACCAAAACGTCATTTTTTCACCTCTGCAAAAACTTTGGCCCAGCCTCTCCTCCTCAGCTGCAGAAAGCCTCATAGATGCCTTCATGGTGGGCTGACTGCTCAGAGCAGTAGATCTGTAGCCTACTAAACACTGCTGATATTTATCTGATTTACAGATGATGGACGATGCATTTGAATTTGATGGTCGCCCGTATTTATTTGAGCTAGAATAACATCATATGGATTACAAACTGAGGAGCTGCTATCTCTAATGTGACAGACAGCAAACACAGCAGGCTGAGCACGCTGCACCAAGGTCAATAGATTGTTCATTTTCTCGTTGTCTCTATGATATAATAAGAATATGAGCCGCTGTGTGTCAGAAAATAAGCTATTTACAGGACGTAAATACATGCGTTACACATGTCACATGTTCCCGTATTCCTCGTTTCCAGGTCGCAGCTCAAAGCATATTATTGTTTCAGTGTATGGATATCAAACTGAACTTATCAGGGTGAGTTAAAAATCATAATTAAAACTGGAAATAAGGTTCAGGTGGTTAAAAACGGAATTCCCCTTTAAGTAACTATCATTAAAGAATAGCTTTATCGATAATCAACCCACTTTCTATTATATAATCTCGGCAAAAAGCACATGGTCAGTGTTTACCATCTCTCTCCGTTTACCTCAGGAGAAAAATCCTCCTGCACAAACTCCGCCCCTGCCAGCTGCAAGTCATTAAGGCTCGTTAAGGCTCTCAATTCTCCATGGATGTGTGCATACTAATGAAAATAAATTATAGCTGCTGCGCAGCAATGGGTCATGGCCGGGGAAGTCTCAAGGCTTTGAGCTATTATGACATCACAATTGCTCGAGTGACATCACTGATGGCATCACAATTGCTCGAGTGACTGATGACATCACAAATACAACCTAATTGCCCTAGGTAATTAGGGCAATTAAGATGCTCTTTAGGCTATACATGGGGGCAGAATTCAACGTTTTTATGCACTGTGGGCTCAATTTTTGATCAATCGAAAATCTGTTTGATACCTTTGTGTAGGACAGTCTAACGATGCAGATGCTGAGGTTTGTGTCGTTTGAAGAAGAAATAGTAGGGTTTAATTCGTTTTACAGTTTTTGCAGTTTTTCGGTCTTTAGGCTTCATAATTGGCCATAGCTTGCATTGTACAAAAGTTTCTCCTCATTTAGGCCCACATTTCGGTGAAGGTTGCAAAGCTGTAGCACGTATGCCTGATCTTTTATGAATTTTCAAAGTTTGAAACTTTAGAGACGGTCGCTGTAGTGTGACCATTAGGACTATTGGTGCCAAATTTGCGTCAAAGACGTTTGGCATGAGACTGGACCTTTGCGCAAAGTTTGGTTTATTTTCATGCATGGGAAGTCTAACTTCCTGCGAGAAGAATAATAATAATACAGGCAAATACAATAAGTGGCCCTGTCGCTTCGCTGGCCCGGCCACTAAGCCCTGCAGCTTCGCTGGCCCGGCCACTAACAATAACAGCCGCCCTCGGAGCAGATTCTGCCTCTCGAGCAGAACTTCCGCAGCTCCGTTGTGACGCGTTGTGATGTAAAACGCGTCACAACGGGACGCTTTGCCAGAGAAGGAAATGGGAGATTTCCATGAGGAAAACACAGAGAGAAGGTAAACAGGTTGATTATGGGTAAAGCCATCCTTTAAGGATCTTATGAACTAGCAGTTGGTTCCTGACTCGTTCTGCCCATGGTGTGAAAACAGTGCCCTGTTTATACGAGGGATCAGCCGAGCAGCATTTTGGTAAACAAACCGCGTCACTCGGTGGCAACGGCAATGGAACCCTATAGAGCCTGAGTTTGAGCGTCTGACTCTATAGCCGGCTGACCGTGTTTACAATTCAAAAAGTGCGACAGTTCACACAACTTTAACACGACATGCATATATATTATACATCAAACTCTTGAGCTAATTTAACGTTTGTTTGACACAACTCATACTAGTTAACTGCCGCGGGGTTACGCATTTTTGGGTGGCAGTGACGTCACGCTGATTTGTCCTATTACTGGAAGTAGCTGGTTATCATGAGTCACCACAATGTCATTTTCAGCCTGTCTTCCTTCATGGAGTTTAAACACGTAGGAACCTTTTTTGATGCACCACCAACACAGAATACATTCATAAAACATGCAGCGCTTGTATTGAATCAGGACATAGAGTACTGCAGGAATGAGTCCGGAAGTAGCACTTCCCATTCGTACCTGTAGGGGGGAAAGTGAATGGGATTTTTTTATAGGGATTTTGGTTAAATGCATGAAATAAGCTCTGTGGCTCTGTAGTTTGTGTTCAGCAAGATAATCTTAACAATCGAGGACTTTTGAAGCGTAAATGTGTTTTTTTAAACATGATTTTCAGAAAACGCTTCAAAAGCAATGAATAACATTTATAACTAGAACGACCGCAACGTGGACTTATGCCTCTGCCATTACTTCATTCTTGAGTGCAAATCGCCATTTGAGGCAAATTGGAAGAAATTCCGTCAAGGCGCTCCTGAGATGTTGCGTTACAGAGCTTGGAAATTGGCTGTGTGAGGTCACAGTGACCTTGAACTTTGACCACCAAAATGTAATCAGTTCATCTTTGAGTCCAAGTTAATGTTTGAGGCAAATTCGAAGAAATTCCATCAAGACATTCCTGAGATATCGCGTTAATAAGCTTGGGAATGGCATTCGTGAGGACAGTGACCTTGACCTTTGACCACGAAAATCTAATCAGTTCATCCTTGAGTCCAAGTCGATCTTTAAGGCAAATCTGATGAAACTCCGTCAAGGCATTCCTGAGATATCACGTTAACAAGCTTGAAAATGGCGTTTCGAGAGGTCCCAGTGACCTTGACCTTTTACCTTTGACCACCAAAATCTAATCAGATCATCCTTGAGTCTAAGTCGATGTTTGAGGCAAATTTGATGAAATTCCGTCAAGGCGTTCCTCAGATATCGCGTTAACAAACATCGTACGGACGGACGGACGTACGGACAACCCGGATCCATTATGCCTCCGGCCTGGCTATCGCCGGCGGCGGAGGCATAAAAAGACTTTCATACCAAGTTTATTTGCTAAATTCATAAACATGATTTACATTGGAACCATATCCATTATTGTTGCCTGTACTGTGCATGTTTCTGCGGTTGTTGTATGTATTGTGATTTATGACCTGTGAAGATGAAGGCAAATTTCCACATTGTGGACAATAAAGTAGAATTGAATTGAATTGAGTTTAAATGAATTGAAATTAAACATAAAACCCGTGTACAGAGATCTACCCTCTGTGTCCCCGGGAAGCAGCAGAGGCAGAAACAGCAGCTTCCTGTGAGTGTGAGGCTGCAGGTCGGGGGGGTCCAGCTCGTCCTTGTCCTCCTGGACCTCCCGTCCCTCCTGCTGGGACTGGAGCCGGCTCGGACCGCAGGAGGAGACCATACGTGTCTCTGGGATGGGAGGGAGGCGACTGGGACTGCCACCAATCTGATGACATCATCAAACAGGGACGTCTGTTATTTGGATAACATACTAAATGTAGACATTAAGTATGTTATGTATGTTATGTAGTCATTAAAAAATAGGACAACCATTTAACTCATTGAGTGCCAATGACGACTTTAGTCGTCAATTCGGATAGTAACGTTGAGTGCCAATGACGATTAAAGTCGTCAATTGCGTTTTTTGACGGTGGGACGTGGATCAAAGCCAGATCCATCTCCTGTAAAATTTTGGGGCATGTTGAATGTGTATAACCTATTTTACCGACCCATTAGGTGGTGACAGTGCTCTCCAGATTAGAGAAAGGCGAGGAAAAAAGAGAGAAGAAGTCATGGGGAAACGGAAATCGCATCGATCGCAACGTTAGCTGTGCCTGTGAACAGCAGTCAATCTGCTGCCACAATTGAGCCCCTCCGTCTCCGCTGCGATAGCCCCTCCATATGATTTAGTTGCCGACACCAGCGTCTTTCTGAAAAGTTACATTATTCTCAGCTGGGAGCCGGCGACATGCTGTGAAAAAGCGGGGTGCAGCGCACTTTTCAGTGCAGAGCAAACGCAGAGCAAACGCAGCAGAGCCACCAGACACTCCCACGGAGGAGGAGGAGGGGGGTGGGGCACGCAGGGCAGCATAGGCTACAACCATTGACAGTAAACACAGACCCAGACAGCAGGCTCGATGCACAGAGACAGGCAAACAAGCTAGAATATCTGATGCCGCCCACCAGCAGTAAATCAAGACCAGCAAGAAGGTGTAGGGTCTGCGCACGCAGGGGCCAGCGCTGCTGGTTGCAGCTAAAAAAATATTATTTGGCCAACCAAAATTCCTTTGTTTTCACTGTTTTATTGAAGGAAATTATTTTTGAGGTGTCATTACATCAGAAAATATTACCTTCAGAGTCAGTGATGTGCTTGAAATGCTTAATTTCACAAAAGGCTGAATATCTCAGCTTCTAAATTGAAACGCGTTTTTTTGCTGAAATCAACCTATCTTCTCCGGCTGATAACTAAAGAACGGAAAATGATATCAATAAACTTTTTTTTGCAGATGATAGAAGAGAGTCTCATCGTTCTTTGTGCGTGTTCGGTGTTTACATAGTAATATCACACAATATTCTGTGGGCCTCGAGAAATCACTGAAAACGCTCTGAAACTCTGGCACTGGGAGCGTCCGTTCTCCAAAAGTGGCTGGCACTCAATGAGTTAAATCACAGAACATTTATTGTGTAGTAATGAATGGAAATAGATGTAATAACTTGTCTAATATTTTAGACCATATGGGACACTGAAACTGAGAGTAATGAAACTCGTCCCGGTGAGTTTGCAGCTCAATAAGGAGTGAAGCAGGTTTTACAGACTGACATACTGACAGGCCCAAATCCAAATGTTTACTAAATCTTATTTTGCATCTGGTCTAACCCGAGTCCAGGCTGCTGTCTTACCCTGTCAGTGTTTTATTTTGTGTCTGGTCTAACCATGAGTCCAGGCTGCTGTCTTACCCTGTCAGTGTTTTACTTTGTGTCTGGTCTAACCCGAGTCCAGGCTGCTGTCTTACCCTGTCAGTGTTTTATTTTGTGTCTGGTCTAACCCGAGTCCAAGCTGCTGTCTTACCCTGTCAGTGTTTTACTTTGTGTCTGGTCTAACCCGAGTCCAAGCTGCTGTCTTACCCTGTCAGTGTTTTATTTTGTGTCTGGTCTAACCCGAGTCCAAGCTGCTGTCTTACCCTGTCAGTGTTTTACTTTGTGCCTGGTCTAACCTGAGTCCAAGCTGCTGTCTTACCCTGTCAGTTTTTTACTTTGTGTCTGGTCTAACCTGAGTCCCAGCTGCTGTCTTACCCTGTCAGTTTTTTACTTTGTGTCTGGTCTAACCTGAGTCCCAGCTGCTGTCTTACCCTGTCAGTGTTTTACTTTGTATCTGGTCTAACCTGAGTCCAAGCTGCTGTCTTACCCGGTCAGTGTTTTACTTTGTGTCTGGTCTAACCTGAGTCCAAGCTGCTGTCTTACCCTGTCAGTTTTTTTACTTTGTGTCTGGTCTAACCTGAGTCCAAGCTGCTGTCTTACCCTGTCAGTGTTTTACTTTGTGTCTGGTCTAACCATGAGTCCAAGCTGCTGTCTTACCCTGTCAGTGTTTTACTTTGTGTCTGGTCTAACCATGAGTCCAAGCTGCTGTCTTACCTGGTCAGTGCTTTATTTTGTGTCTGGTCTAACCTGAGTCCAAGCTGCTGTCTTACCCTGTCAGTTTTTTTTACTTTGTGTCTGGTCTAACCATGAGTCCAAGCTGCTGTCTTACCCGGTCAGTGTTTTACTTTGTGTCTGGTCTAACCTGAGTCCAAGCTGCTGTCTTACCCTGTCAGTTTTTTTACTTTGTGTCTGGTCTAACCTGAGTCCAAGCTGCTGTCTTACCCTGTCAGTGTTTTACTTTGTGTCTGGTCTAACCATGAGTCCAAGCTGCTGTCTTACCCTGTCAGTGTTTTACTTTGTGTCTGGTCTAACCTGAGTCCAAGCTGCTGTCTTACCCTGTCAGTGTTTTATTTTGTGTCTGGTCTAACCTGAGTCCAAGCTGCTGTCTTACCCTGTCAGTGTTTTACTTTGTGTCTGGTCTAACCTGAGTCCAAGCTGCTGTCTTACCCTGTCAGTGTTTTACTTTTTGTCTGGTCTAACCTGAGTCCAAGCTGCTGTCTTACCCTGTCAGTGTTTTACTTTGTGTCTGGTCTAACCTGAGTCCAAGCTGCTGTCTTACCCTGTCAGTGTTTTACTTTGTGTCTGGTCTAACCTGAGTCCAGGCTGCTGTCTTACCCTGTCAGTGTTTTACTTTGTGTCTGGTCTAACCTGAGTCCAAGCTGCTGTCTTACCCGGTCAGTGTTTTACTTTGTGTCTGGTCTAACCATGAGTCCAAGCTGCTGTCTTACCTGGTCAGTGCTTTATTTTGTGTCTGGTCTAACCTGAGTCCAAGCTGCTGTCTTACCCTGTCAGTGTTTTACTTTGTGTCTGGTCTAACCTGAGTCCAAGCTGCTGTCTTACGCTGTCAGTTTTTTACTTTGTGTCTGGTCTAACCATGAGTCCAACCTGCTGTCTTACCCTGTCAGTGTTTTACTTTGTGTCTGGTCTAATCTGAGTCCAAGCTGCTGTCTTACCCTGTCAGTGTTTTACTTTGTGCCTGGTCTAACCTGAGTCCAAGCTGCTGTCTTACCCTGTCAGTGTTTTACTTTGTGTCTGGTCTAACCTGAGTCCAGGCTGCTGTCTTACCCTGTCAGTGTTTTACTTTGTGTCTGGTCTAACCATGAGTCCAAGCTGCTGTCTTACCCTGTCAGTGTTTTACTTTGTTTCTGGTCTAACCTGAGTCCAGGCTGCTGTCTTACCCTGTCAGTGTTTTACTTTGTGTCTGGTCTAACCTGAGTCCAAGCTGCTGTCTTACCCGGTCAGTGTTTTACTTTGTGTCTGGTCTAACCATGAGTCCAAGCTGCTGTCTTACCTGGTCAGTGCTTTATTTTGTGTCTGGTCTAACCTGAGTCCAAGCTGCTGTCTTACCCTGTCAGTGTTTTACTTTGTGTCTGGTCTAACCTGAGTCCAAGCTGCTGTCTTACGCTGTCAGTTTTTTACTTTGTGTCTGGTCTAACCATGAGTCCAACCTGCTGTCTTACCCTGTCAGTGTTTTACTTTGTGTCTGGTCTAACCTGAGTCCAAGCTGCTGTCTTACCCTGTCAGTGTTTTACTTTGTGTCTGGTCTAACCTGAGTCCAAGCTGCTGTCTTACCCTGTCAGTGTTTTACTTTGTGTCTGGTCTAACCTGAGTCCAGGCTGCTGTCTTACCCTGTCAGTGTTTTACTTTGTGTCTGTTCTAACCTGAGTCCAAGCTGCTGTCTTACCCGGTCAGTGTTTTACTTTGTGTCTGGTCTAACCTGAGTCCAAGCTGCTGTCTTACCCTGTCAGTGTTTTACTTTGTGTCTGGTCTAACCTGAGTCCAAGCTGCTGTCTTACCCGGTCAGTGTTTTACTTTGTGTCTGGTCTAACCATGAGTCCAAGCTGCTGTCTTACCCTGTCAGTGTTTTACTTTGTGTCTGGTCTAACCTGAGTCCAAGCTGCTGTCTTACCCGGTCAGTGTTTTATTTTGTGTCTGGTCTAACCTGAGTCCAAGCTGCTGTCTTACCCTGTCAGTGTTTTACTTTGTGTCTGGTCTAACCTGAGTCCAAGCTGCTGTCTTACCCTGTCAGTGTTTTACTTTGTGTCTGGTCTAACCTGAGTCCAGGCTGCTGTCTTACCCGGTCAGTGTTTTCACCGCAGGCTCTCTGGTTCACTAACGGTCCCACAGACAGAGGAGGCAGGACCAAACCTGGAGGGTAGACTCATCTGAGAATAGACTCTTTCATCAGAGAATAGACTCTTTCTTATATAATCATTCATCTTTGTATAGATTTTTAACTCTGCATGATGTCATTGACGACAAAACTATCTTTGTTCTTATTGACACTGGTTACTGGTGGGATTCAATTCACTGGTAAATTCGACACACAGGTGATCCAGCAAGCTTGATTTTTGTAACTGGTTTGCATGTTAATCCTTATATTAAGACGCCTGCCTGATAACCTGTTATTGTTGTAAGTTGCTCCATGTGGTAGCACAGAGGTTCTCAAATGTTTTTCAGTCAAGGACCCCTTACAAGATGGAAAATATACCGGGGACCCCCTCATTCTGATTTGTGATTTTGGGCTAAGCTTAATTGTTTTCCACGGTAACGTGCTTGACTTTTAAATTGTTAGGTTTGTTAGATTAAAATGTAATCCATGAACCATTTTAGATTTAAAGCATACAATATTTTCGTTGAACTATGAAGCTTTTGCAACAAAAAAAAGTTTTTATTTTTATTTTACTGCAAACTTTTCGCTGACCCCCTGGCAAACTGCCACGGACCCCTGGGGGACCCCGGACCCCCATTTGAGAACCACTGGAGTAGCAGAGTCTGATTCAACAATGGTTAATCATCATCATCAGATATCTTATAATTAACCTCAGAGGATTGACTGCTGTAAGGGAGAGCTGTGCTCACAGATAGTGTGAAGGTAAGACCCTCCACTCTGGAGTCACATGTGGGCCGGAGCCTGGCATCAAATCCGCCAGAGCGTGAAGGTGAGTCCAGAGACAAGGTTAGGTGGCAGGTGCTGTTGGCTAGCCTGGTTGAAACCATCCGGACCATCCGGATCGGTGAACTCACATTCTGTTTCGTTCTGCGGTTCCGTCTGGACTCCAAGCTGTGCACAGTAATGTCAGAGGGTGGGAGTATACTTGCCTTGACAGACAACTCCTTCACCGAATCAGCGTCGCCAACTCCAGTCTTTCAGCCAATCAGTGTCGGATCCAGTCAAATGCAAATCCACTCAGAAAAATGGCGAAAACGTCTTTCAACTCTGTTGTTGCATCCTCCTGGTCTTGTTCCTGTTTTTTTCTTTTCTTTTTTCTATTTCTGCAATAACTGCACTTATGACTGTGTCAACTCGACAAACATTGACTTACTGCTCGAGCTGGAGAGCCATGGAGGCAGCCATTTTGCCAGTGGCGTTCCTGATAGAGACACTGCGGAGCGCGTCATCATTCAGAAACCACGCCCAAAACGGGGGAAAACACAAACTCCTGTCCAATCCTGGCGTTCTCCTATGCCGCGTGCATGGTCGGGTTTTGCACAAAAAGATCGTATATACGGAAGATGAACACTCCAACTTACTTCATTGACAGCAACATCCACATTTTTCTTCTCGCCAATTCTCGGTGGCTTCTTTGTTTTCCTCGGGAGTACAAAACAACTTTAACTGGTGATTTTTTACATTTGTTGTCTGCGCAGACCACCACACAACAGCTTTTAGCTGTTTAATTCAAGGGAAATGACGCTGGTGTGTGGAAATGAACTGAGCTTTTCCCCCGTGATGGGCGTGGCCTATTTCATGCAGTGTCTCTATTGGTTATGATGTAAACTACGAGACAGGTCCCTGATTGGCCCATAGACTTTGTAGTTTCTGAAAATGCCTGCCCCAGGCTGGAGGCCAGACGGAACCGCAGACGAAACAGAATGTAATAATAATAATGATAATAATAATTGTAGCACCCCAACGCTATATTATGCCTATGTTAGTATGTGGTTGTAAACAACTCTAGTCTATGAGTATGGGGTGATTGGGTTCATTTTACTCAGGTAGATCTAGATACCACGAAGGTTTACCTATTTTGGGTGAATGTATTACCCTACCACTAATAAACAACAATGACTGTAAAACCAAGAAACAGATCAATTCACACTGTAGTTCAATAGCTGAGCCCAGACAACAATTTCTATAAAACAATAACAATTATTTACTTAAGAGTTTTGATTGGATGGTACAATTATTATTTATTTTATACTTTAGATTACATTAAATAAAACAAAAATTGAAATTAGACCCCTTCAGTAGTAGTCCCTTTTTGGGAAAATATTAACTAAATAGCCTTTACCAAAGTTGGCAAAGTAATTAGGCTGTATTACCTGAAAATATCTAAATTGGCATATACCAAAATTATTCAAACACACACTATAACCCCCTAAGCTTTATTTAGTACAAACAATTCGGCTGATTGAAATATATATAAATTTGAATACCACAATATACTAAAACCCACCCTTTACATTCCCTAATAATATGGCAAATAGACTATTAATCTCCCTTTCTTATCACTATTGCCTAGATCAAACTCCTTTCAAACCTGCTAGACACCAGTGTTAGGGGTAACTCATTACAAAAGTAACATATTACATGTAATATATTACTTTTAGCAGTAACTCAGTAATATAACTTATTACTTATAGGATTTCAGTAATATTATACCAGTTACTTTGTCAAGTGACTCAAGTTACAAATTGAGTTACATTTGATTAAATCAAAGCACATATTTCAAAAAGATACAATCATTTCCTAATCAAACTGTGTGTTTTTATGCAAATAATCACTATAGATGAGAATAAGAAAGGAAAATAATAACATTTAGAATTTTGGACTGTTTACAGTACACTGATTTCGAGGTTGTTGAAATTATTTTTCGGGATGGTTCCGGGGCGGCAATGTCATTCTGCTGCTGCTGTTATTTTGGTGAAAGTAATGCAAAATTAGTGTAATAAGTAATGAGTTACTCTACACAGAAAGTAATATTGTAAAGTAACTTATTACTTTCAAATGAAAGTAACTAGTAATATGTAGTATATTCAATTTTGAAAGTAACTTGCCCAACACTGCTAGACACTACATATAAAACACACAATGGCCACACTCACACTCTCACACACAAAATAATAAATGTCGCAGGCCTGTATGATGCTTGGGTACGACTAGTGTCCTCTAGAGAGAGAGTGGCGTCAGCTGAGGACCAAAATGTGAGACTCATTAGCCAATGAACAGCCAGGAATGGGTATCGCGCTACTTTTGCATGCTAAAATAAAGCTGATAATGTACAATTTGATTCAAGGGATGAAAGACCCTTTCAAAGTACACAAACTGTCTATTTTGCTGCAACTCGACAGTGCTGCTTTTTTTACTCAAGACTAAGAGTTCCACTTTCTACTTCCTGGAAAAAAAACTGGTCCATTGCAGTGAATGGAGATGTCGGAACTCTTCTATTATATGGCTCTGGGTACGACGCAAGGGAAAGGATCCCTCCCCTCAGGTGAGTTATAACAGAAAATCCTCTTCCCAATCCTGCGCCCGTCGTGACACGGGAAATCCCCTACTCACGGCTCCTCTCAGTCCTGAAACACTCCCAGGGCCGCTCCGTGGACCTCAGCTCCGTCGTCGTCAGAGGAAAGCAAAGTCTTCTCTGTCGGTCCTGTAGTCTTCTTCCAGCTGGAATCACTGGATGCTCTCTGCGGACACTCCAGCACGCAACAACACGTGCACCTCCACCGGCGGACTTTCACAGCAGGCAGCATAGCGCTAGCTTAGTTTAGCACATTCCAGATAACAGCAGAAAGTAGCACGAGTATCTTGGAGAAACACGCTGACTTTCAATGTCTAGGCTGCTCAGACTTGACAACCTATAAACCCGGACTGCTACCACGCACTCTTGACTTAGCTCAAAACAGAAAACGAGACGAAAACCACTTTTCTCTCTTCTTAATACACTCCTGTTTTTACAATGACAGACCGGCGGCTTGCTTTCTCCCTCTCAGACTTTCGTTTTTTCCTTCGCCCACCTCCTAGTGTTCCCTACAGCCAATCACAACTGCTTAACTTGACTGATGTTTGACTTAACAAATCAGCAACTACAAAAACCGAACTAAAGGTGCAATCTGTGTTTTTATCCATTATGTTACTCCACGGTTTACATTCAATATTGTTTAGGACTATTTATTTAAACCAATAACCAGTTACATCCGAGCTGGTTTATGGCTAATTTGTCTTAGTCTCCCAGTTAACCACGTTTTCTTTATTTATTAAACTAAACCATTTCAGTTTAATTACATTACTGGCTTATTTTCATTTAGGAACTAATTTGTTTTAATCCCCATTTTCCCAATTTCCCCCCCAGGGCTACATAATAATACTAATAATAATACTAATAATAATAATAATCTCACACTTATAATCGGAGTGTAGAAAACGAAATAAAGTTGGACCGGAAGAACTGTAATGATGACGAATGTTGCCGCTACTACCATGACGATGGACAGCAGAAATGAGCGAGGAGGAGGAAGAGGGGAAGGGGGAAGATGACGACCCACGGTAGGCTAGAAGGGAGCGCCCTCTATTTCTAGTAATAATATAATAATAATAATAATAATAATAATAATAATAATAATAATAATAATAATAATACCTGAGGTGTTCAAGGTCTCTCTGTTTGACTGGCGCTCGGCTCCATAATGTCTGACTGGAGAGACATACAGGAAAATACTCTTAGGATTCAAAGACAATCAGACACACACACACACACACACACACACACACACACACACACACACACACCTG
>NC_139627.1:60094826-60112326 GCF_964638095.1 Poromitra crassiceps
GACACCTATGGTGATGAGTGGTAACTGCAGGTGAGATCCAAACAGTGTTGCATTATGTGATATTATGTGACACATCCTGATGTGTTATAATGCACTTTTGAGGCCGCACTTTGGTATACTGCGTTCTGCTCCAGTGCCACAGGGAATAAAGTCAACTAAATGTATTGATTTGTTGTCTTCTTCTTGACACTTAGCTGGCTTACTTTGGTCGATTTTATTTTCTCGTATGTGATGTCACCAGACTTGTTTTAGGATTGAATTATTGTTCATATTTTCTTTTTTAATTATTTATCAGATTATTTGGTTTTTATATTTTTATCTTGATGAGTTACAATGCACGTTTGAGGCCGTAATTTGGTGTGCGGCGCTTTGCTCCAGTGTTGCAGGGAATAAAGTCAGCCAAATGTATTGATTTGTTGTCTTCTTTGCCTGCAACATTGGCACAGATTGCACTTTACTGCGGACACTTAGTTGGTTTACTTTTGGTCGACTTTAATTTCCTTGTATGTGATGTCACCACTATGACCAACAGGATTAGTTCTGTTGGCCACCAAAGCCAAGTTGTTTCACTTGGTGGGGACTTAGTTCCCCCACACGCCTCTGGGCACATGAGTTCATTTCTCTGTGCTGTTGGAACCAAACTCTGTGTATTTGTCCATTGTTGATGTTTGTGTATCTGTGTTACTGACA
Source organism: Poromitra crassiceps (assembly GCF_964638095.1). Classification (NCBI taxonomy): domain Eukaryota; kingdom Metazoa; phylum Chordata; class Actinopteri; order Beryciformes; family Melamphaidae; genus Poromitra; species Poromitra crassiceps. Next base: position 60,095,517 of record NC_139627.1, read on the forward strand.
CTATATGTAAGCAGTTGTACCAAACCTTTGTGCCTGAAACTAATTTCCCCTCTGGGATAAAAACGTTCATCTCATCTCATCTCATCTCATCTCATCTCATTACTAATGTCACATTATTCACTATATATACTGCAAAGGCTACAGTGTAGGCAATACAAAGTCTTTGTCAAATCAGCTATCCGGCAGATATTATATGACTACATTATTTTTATCACTTACTGGTAAATGTGTTGCTCCAAAAAGTTCCCTGTGTGTTATTGGCTTTAGTTGAACATATCCAATCCAAACTGCCATGTCTTTATAACCTGTGTGTTATTGGCTTTAGCTGAACATATCCAATCCAAACTGCCATGTCTTTATAAGAACAAAACAATATTCATGTGATTTACTGTGTGGAAACAAATCAGGTCTTAAACAGCTCTTAGCCCTAAAAAACCCACTGCGCCTGTGAGCGCACCAGTATTCTGCACGCAGTGCAGGAAATCCTGACTTGGATACATTACGCATGGCATGGATGTCCCTCTCCAAAACCTGTCTCTCTCTCGCGCGCACACACACACACACACACACACACACACACACACACACACACACACACACACCGGGCCAATTGGGCCAGTGCCCGGGAGCCTCTGACCTGTAGGGGCCTCAGAAACCCCACCAACTGTCGTCTCATCCTGCTTTTTCTGTCTTCCGCAGGCTGTAGTGAGCTATCAGGCTGTAGTGGGCTATCAGCTGTAGTGGGCTATCAGGCTGTAGTGGGCTATCAGGCTGTAGTGAGCTATCAGCTGTAGTGGGCTATCAGGCTGTAGTGGGCTATCAGCTGTAGTGGGCTATCAGGCTGTAGTGAGCTATCAGGCTGTAGTGAGCTATCAGGCTAGGCTATAGTGAGCTATCAGGCTGTAGTGGGCTATCAGCTGTAGTGGGCTATCAGCTGTAGTGGGCTATCAGGCTGTAGTGAGCTATCAGGCTGTAGTGGGCTATCAGGCTGTAGTGGGCTATCAGCTGTAGTGGGCTATCAGGCTGTAGTGGGCTATCAGCTGTAGTGGGCTATCAGGCTGTAGTGAGCTATCAGGCTGTAGTGAGCTATCAGGCTAGGCTATAGTGAGCTATCAGGCTGTAGTGGGCTATCAGGCTGTAGTGAGCTATCAGGCTGTAGTGAGCTATCAGGCTGTAGTGGGCTATCAGGCTGTAGTGGGCTATCAGGCTGTAGTGAGCTATCAGGCTGTAGTGGGCTATCAGGCTGTAGTGAGCTATCAGGCTGTAGTGAGCTATCAGGCTGTAGTGGGCTATCAGGCTGTAGTGAGCTATCAGGCTGTAGTGGGCTATCAGGCTGTAGTGGGCTATCAGGCTGTAGTGAGCTATCAGGCTGTAGTGGGCTATCAGCTGTAGTGGGCTATCAGGCTGTAGTGAGCTATCAGGCTGTAGTGAGCTATCAGGCTGTAGTGGGCTATCAGGCTGTAGTGGGCTATCAGCTGTAGTGGGCTATCAGGCTGTAGTGGGCTATCAGGCTGTAGTGGGCTATCAGCTGTAGTGGGCTATCAGGCTGTAGTGGGCTATCAGCTGTAGTGGGCTATCAGGCTGTAGTGAGCTATCAGGCTGTAGTGGGCTATCAGGCTGTAGTGAGCTATCAGGCTGTAGTGAGCTATCAGGCTAGGCTATAGTGAGCTATCAGGCTGTAGTGAGCTATCATGCTGTAGTGGGCTATCAGCTGTAGTGGGCTATCAGGCTGTAGTGAGCTATCAGGCTGTAGTGGGCTATCAGGCTGTAGTGGGCTATCAGGCTGTAGTGAGCTATCAGGCTGTAGTGGGCTATCAGCTGTAGTGGGCTATCAGGCTGTAGTGAGCTATCAGGCTGTAGTGAGCTATCAGGCTGTAGTGGGCTATCAGGCTGTAGTGGGCTATCAGCTGTAGTGGGCTATCAGGCTGTAGTGGGCTATCAGGCTGTAGTGGGCTATCAGCTGTAGTGGGCTATCAGGCTGTAGTGGGCTATCAGCTGTAGTGGGCTATCAGGCTGTAGTGAGCTATCAGGCTGTAGTGGGCTATCAGGCTGTAGTGAGCTATCAGGCTGTAGTGAGCTATCAGGCTAGGCTATAGTGAGCTATCAGGCTGTAGTGGGCTATCAGGCTGTAGTGAGCTATCAGGCTGTAGTGAGCTATCAGGCTGTAGTGGGCTATCAGGCTGTAGTGAGCTATCAGGCTGTAGTGGGCTATCAGGCTGTAGTGGGCTATCAGCTGTAGTGGGCTATCAGCTGTAGTGGGCTATCAGGCTGTAGTGAGCTATCAGGCTGTAGTGAGCTATCAGGCTATAGTGGGCTATCAGCTGTAGTGGGCTATCAGCTGTAGTGGGCTATCAGGCTGTAGTGAGCTATCAGGCTGTAGTGAGCTATCAGGCTATAGTGAGCTATCAGGCTGTAGTGAGCTATCTCTATTAAAGGGATAGTTCGGTTTGTTTGAAGTGGGGTCCTATCAGCTAGTGAGATACACTAACTTAATTAGGTACAGTGTTCAGGAGTGAGTGCGCATTGTGGAACGAGACCGCGCACTCAGCGCAGCAGCCAAACCAGCCTTTTCTCTGTAAGTACGGGGGGTCAACAACTAAAACGTAATTTAGCCACCTAAAACACCTAAAACAACGCCCACCTAAACAAATCGACATCCGTGTACATGCACGCTCTATTTTGACAATTTTCAGCGCTTTACTTTTCCGCAAAACAGCAGTTTCATTCGGCACTGCTTTTTCTCCCAACCGTACAACTACCGTATTCCTCCGCTAAAAGCCAGCACAGAGCACAGAGCCGCGGTTTACAAAACAGGAAGGCTTAGAAGAGAGATAAAACACTGACTTACTTTAGAGACAACAAGTCACCTGGCCTCTCTGATCTGGGACGTTTTCCACAATTTATCCTGGGAATGGTGAAAAAGGTCTGCAGCCAGGGCACCCAGGCATTTAGACAGGAGGCGCATCTCTCTGCCTGTTCACTTCACTCTCTGCAAAAGTTCCTCTTCTGTATTCTCTCTGGTTCATAATTGTATCCTCTTGTCACCAAGGTGAATGGCATATCATCCTCGCTATCAAAATCACTCATATTTTCGTCCGTGTATTCTATTTGTTGTGTCTTCAAACCGGGAGAAATAAAATAGCCTACCCCCAAATAACTGCGGAGTAATCCAGTGCTGCGGCTGTGTGCAGGCTTTGAGCGGAGGAATACGGTAGTTGTACGGTTGGGAGAAAAAGCAGTGCCGAATGAAACTGCTGTTTTGCAGAAAAGTAAAGCGCTGAAAATTGTCAAAATAGAGCGTGCATGTACACAGATATCGATTTGTTTAGGTGGTCGTTGTTTTAGGTGGCTAAATTACGTTTTTTTGTTTAGTTGTTGACCCCCAGGACTTAAGGAGCGTTCACACCGAGATATTTATTTTTCGCTCTGTCGCTCAAGTCAACCCTTTGGAATCGCTCTGTCGCTCTGTTTAAATCGCTCATCAACAGGCACACGAAATGACGGACATGTGGGGGATATAACGTTACGCAATGTCATGCTGTTTGTCCACTACGAGCCACCGTCATTGTTTACAAGCTAAGCCTATCAGCGTGCTCCTAATGCGAGCTGCATACCGGTAGTACAGACTTCACTTCATGTCAGCTGTCAGCCTGTCAATGCGGTTTGTTGCCACACAATAAACCAGCGGTTTGTTCCAAGCCAGAGTGATCCTTGACTCGCTCTCACACGGCAGCCAATCAGCATTGAACAGCGAGCGACTGATGCCAGCGTATTTTCGCTCGAGTTGGAATATTTCATCTTGAGCGACGAGCGTATTTTCTCCCTATCGCTCTGTTTCTGCCGCTCGGACGCCCAGCGATTATTCTCCCAGGGGAATATACGCTCAATCGCTCGTTTGCATTGACTTTGTATGTAAACTCGACGCCAGCGACAAACTTTAATAGGTCGGTGTGAATGCACCTTTAGAGAGAAAAAGCTGGTGATGCTGCTGCTCTGGGTGCCGGATCTCGTTCGACGCTGCGCCCGCTTCAAGAACACTGTACCTAATTAAGTTAGTGTATCTGACTAGCTGATAGGACCCCACTTCAAACAAACCGAACTATCCCTTTAAGCATGTCATGCTAGCTTGTTTCGCAGGCTGTAGTGGGCTATTGCTATTAACCATGTCATGCTAGCTTGTTGGGAAGCTAAGGTGGCTAAATTACGCTCCAAATTTAGGTAAAATTTTGTCAAGGGCATGACCATTTTCAAAGGGCTCTCTTCTCAAGACATCTGAGTGAGAATGGTTATATGGGTACACACGTTCCCACTTTACAGACATGCCCACCGCTGTTGTGGTATGGGTAACCTATGATTCCTATGATTCAATATAACGAGAAAATGTTCTCGTTATAACGAGAAGTTTCTCGATATAACGAGAAAAGTTTCTCGATACAACAAGAAAAGTTTCTCGTTATAACGAGATAAGTTGGTATGTCACGATAATGAGAAAAGTTTCTCGTTAAAATGAGATAAGTTGGTATGTCACGATAATGAGAAAAGTTTCTCGTTAAAATGAGATAAGTTGGTATGTCACGATAATGAGAAAAGTTTCTCGTTAAAATGAGATAAGTTGGTATGTCACGATAATGAGAAAAGTTTCTCGTTAAAACGAGATAAGTTGGTATGTCACGATAATGAGAAAAGTTTCTCGTTAAAATGAGATAAGTTGGTATGTCACGATAATGAGAAAAGTTTCTCGATATAATGAGATAAGTTCGTATGTCATAAGAACGAAAAAAGATGCCATTCTAACGTGATATCTCGTTATAATGAGAAAAATATCTCGTTATAACAAGAAACGTTTCCCATTATAATGAGATACTGAGCATATTGTATTTTCCCAGTGTGGCAGCTCTACGCTGCCGTAGAAGCGACCACATGGTGGGGGGAAAAGCGGACACTCTAAAAAGCCTGCACTCTTAAAATCTGCCTGGAAGAAATGTCAGTCTTCAGATTGTCTTGAGCTTTAAACCCTGCTGGGTTTGACTGTGTCTCAGCCCTCAGGTTTGTTTCAGCTTTAAACCCTGCTGGGTTTGACTGTGTCTCAGCCCTCAGGTTTGTTTCAGCTTTAAACCCTGCTGGGTTTGACTGTGTCTCAGCCCTCAGGTTTGTTTCAGCTTTAAACCCTGCTGGGTTTGACTGTGTCTCAGCCTTCAGGTTTGTTTCAGCTTTAAACCCTGCTGGGTTTGACTGTGTCTCAGCCTTCAGGTTTGTTTCAGCTTTAAACCCTGCTGGGTTTGACTGTGTCTCAGCCCTCAGGTTTGTTTCAGCTTTAAACCCTGCTGGGTTTGACTGTGTCTCAGCCCTCAGGTTTGTTTCAGCTTTAAACCCTGCTGGGTTTGACTGTGTCTCAGCCCTCAGCTTTGTTTCAGCTTTAAACCCTGCCGGGTTTGACTGTGTCTCAGCCCTCAGGTTGGTTTCAGCTTTAAACCCTGCTGGGTTTGACTGTGTCTCAGCCCTCAGGTTTGTTTCAGCTTTAAACCCTGCTGGGTTTGACTGTGTCTCAGCCCTCAGGTTTGTTTCAGCTTTAAACCCTGCTGGGTTTGACTGTGTCTCAGCCCTCAGGTTGGTTTCAGCTTTAAACCCTGCTGGGTTTGACTGTGTCTCAGCCCTCAGGTTGGTTTCAGCTTTAAACCCTGCTGGGTTTGACTGTGTCTCAGCCCTCAGCTTTGTTTCAGCTTTAAACCCTGCTGGGTTTGACTGTGTCTCAGCCCTCAGGTTGGTTTCAGCTTTAAACCCTGCTGGGTTTGACTGTGTCTCAGCCCTCAGGTTTGTTTCCAACAAATTGCAACAAAGCAGTCCTCAGCAGAATGCCCATCAGAAGAACCATTACTGCCAATCAGAGGTAGCCTAGTCTCTCCAAAATGGTGGATTTGCTGTGTGCTGATGATAGATATAAATAATATGGACATAGCTATCTAATTGAATTTCTTCTACCTAGCAGAGTTCAAACGTTGGCCGTCACCATCTTGATTTTTCATCAGCAGAGTGGGGGGGAATGGGTTGAGTCCTTCCGCACCTCACGTGAGATGGGAGTTTCCCAGAGCCGCAGCTCCGCCTGCTATTGGTCCGTGATCGGCAAGCTGCGTGATCACTAGTCTCGACGCCAGACCCATGAGAGTTCTTACGCTGATACACTATGTTACTGCATGCGGCAGATCTCTCTCTGGGTCTGATACACTATGTTACTGCATGCTGCAGATCTCTCTCTGGGTCTGATACACTACGTTACTGCATGCTGCAGATCTCTCTCTGGGTCTCATACACTACATTACTGCATGCTGCAGATCTCTCTCTGGGTCTGATACACTACGTTACCGCATGCTGCAGATCTCTCTCTGGGTCTGATACACTATGTTACCGCATGCTGCAGATCTCTCTCTGGGTCTGATACACTATGTTACCGCATGCTGCAGATCTCTCTCTGGGTCTGATACACTATGTTAACGCATGCTGCAGATCTCTCTCTGGGTCTGATACACTATGTTACCGCATGCTGCAGATCTCTCTCTGGGTCTGATACACTATGTTACTACATGCTGCAGAGCTCTCTCTGGGTCTGATACACTATGTTACTACATGCTGCAGAGCTCTCTCTGGGTCTGATACACTACGTTACTGCATGCTGCAGAGCTCTCTCTGGGTCTGATACACTACGTTACTGCATGCTGCAGAGCTCTCTCTGGGTCTGATACACTACGTTACTGCATGCTGCAGAGCTCTCTCTGGGTCTGGGACACTTTCCCTCAGAGGGCTGGTTATGGGAGGGAACCGTTCACTTGGCGAGTCATATGCCAGTGATGGCTTCAGTCCTCTCCAATCAGTAACGACTTTGCGATCAGACAACACGGGAGGCACAGCCCATTTGCTCTCTCATCGGTGCTACGACCTGTCACTCATTCAATTTCAACTCACTCACTGGGCAGGCGATCTGTCAATCACCCCCTTTTCTATAATCTATTTTACTCCAAACGGGCGAGTTATATAAAAATTGACCCCCCCCCCTACAGTTGTTATGAAAAGGTGAAATTAGCTACAGTATAAAGACCAAAACCGTATTTCACATAACTGGAAAGATGTTTAATCCTGTTACAAAGACGGGCATTTTAACATGGGGAGATCTGCCTATACTGCCCCCTCCCCCAAGTGGCCATTCGTGGAATTACAGCTTAAACAAAGACTTCTGCACCTTCCTGGGAAAGGGGGGGGGGGGGGGGGGTGGGCTTGGCCACTGGTGCTGATGTTGCAATGTAACAACCTATTGACTGTCAGGTCTTAGCAATAAAAGGTCTTTGATTAAACTGGAGTAGACAGGAGGAAGAACACATGAAGAGGAACAGAGTCATCGGTCTCTGGTGGCCAGGGGTGCTGATGACATCACAATTGCTTGACATCACTGATGACATAATCACCGATGACGTCACAATTGTTTGAGTGACATCACTGATGACATGACATCATCAGTGATGTCATAAATGGCGAGGAGGCTGCTATTTGGGGAAGGCAAAATTCAACACGGGGAAAGTGAAGTTCAGGTCAGGATTCCTCTGGGGGAATTGAGGAAAAATCTGAAGACTGGTTTCTGAGACTTTTCCTAACCGACAAAATTGATGTGGTGACAAAGACAACCCTCTGAAAGGTCGCCCTACATCATATATTCATGTTTGTCACAAATCTCAGGATCAGAGGGAAGAAGTCAAGGGTCCTTAGGATCCCATTGAAGCTGTAGTTTGCCAATATCAGCACAGTGGTTTCGTAGCCATGGCTCACCAGAGAGGAGTCAACAGTCTACAGTTCAACCAGGACCAGAGTTGTTTCTGTTGTGCCATGGAGACTGGGGTCAGGATCTACAATGTGGAACCCCTGATGGAGAAAGGACACCTAGACCACGAGCAGGTGGGCAGTGTTGCCCAGTGCTCCATGCTGCATCGATCCAACCTGTTGGCTGTAGTTGGAGGTGGAGTCAATCCCAAGTTCTCCGAGATATCTGTGCTGGTCTGGGATGATGCCCGGGAGGCACGGGATCCTAAGGACAAGCTGGTGCTGGAGTTTACCTTCACCAAGCCTGTTCTAGCTGTCCGTATGAGGCATGACAAGATTATCATTGTTTTAAAAAACAGGATCTATGTGTACAGCTTTCCAGACAGCCCCGTGAAACTGTTTGAGTTTGACACCAGAGACAACCCCAAAGGACTGTGTGATGTGTGTCCTAGTCTGGAGAAAGAGCAGCTCATCTTTCCCGGTCACAAATGTGGCAGCTTGCAGCTGGTTGATTTGTCCAACGCCAAGCCTGGCACATCCTCTGCCCCATTCACCATCAACGCACACCAGAGTGAGATAGCCTGCGTGTCGCTGAACCAACCTGGGAGTGTGGCAGCATCGGCCTCCCGCAAAGGAACCCTCATCCGCCTGTTTGACACAACAAGTCGAGACAAGCTGGTGGAGCTACGCAGGGGAACTGACCCGGCTACTCTCTACTGCATCCACTTCAGCCATGACTCCTCCTTCCTGTGCGCCTCCAGTGACAAGGGCACAGTGCACATCTTTGCACTGAAAGACACCAAACTGAACCGACGCTCTGCATTGGCTCGTGTTGGGAAGGTGGGCCCTGTCATTGGTCAGTACGTGGACAGCCAGTGGTCTTTGGCCAGCTTCACCGTGCCAGCTGAGTGTGCCTGTATTTGTGCATTCGGAAAGAACACGTCCAAGAGTGTCAACTCTGTCATTGCCGTCTGTGTGGACGGGACGTTCCATAAGTACGTCTTCACGCCTGATGGAAACTGCAACCGAGAAGCCTTTGATGTTTACTTGGATATATGTAATGATGACTTCTGAGACCAGGGCAAGAAACAAAGGAGGCAAAGTTAAAAGTTACATTTCATTTGAAAACGTGATTTCCCTGGTTCTTTTGATTATATATAAAGGATTTGCACGTGCTATATAAACATCATGGAAGTCTTAAAAAAAAACAGTTAAGTTATCCTTTATTTATCCCCATGGGGAAATTCATCCTCTGCATTTGACCCATCCTCTACTAGGAACCTTCCTAGAACTAGGAGCAGTGGGCAGCCACAGTGCAGCGCCCGGGGACCAACTCGTTATGGCTTGGTCAGAGGCACTGACAGGAGTATAAACCCTAACATACATGTCTTTTTTGGTGGTGGGAGGGAACCCACATGAACACGGGGAGCAGCCTCCCCTCCAACTGGATACGACCCACAACATTGTTTGTACAAGCAGCCGTTTCAATGTTAAGTGGCCTCTAGCGGTCATGTGACCAGTCATGTGACCATACCAGAGTTTGGTGAAAAAACCACGAGGTGTGTGGGATTTGAACCTGGGGCCGCCGGCTTGACAGCTGCCTCTCATAACCACTCAGCTACTGGTTTGCTGCTGTCTGTACCCCTAATCCACACCCTAACCCTAACCCACACCCTAACCCAACCCTTACCCTAACCCACACCCTAAGGCTGGGTTCACACCGGGGACCCAAGCCTTGCCTTTACCCATGCTTTTAAATAGGCATCCGTTTTAGTCAACGAGGCTGTGTACACTGGGCGCCTGAGCGTGAACCCTGCGTGTACCCACGCATTGCCTGTGCCTTGCCGATTTTATCGTTTAGGACCTAAAATAGAACTAACACCTAAACTTTAGGTGTTATTTTCAAGCTGACTAGGCACGTGCAGGCAGGCTTCTTCTGTCAAGCCATGAAAGAAAAACGCGACAATATCCGTGCGAAATGGCAAAGTCAACTGAATTTCAAAATAAAATGGAGTTACTACAACAGTGTTGAGCAGAGAGAGAGAGGGACGGGTGGCTATCACGTGGGGCTTTCTCCCCGTGGCAAACGAGAATAGCGACCGAAGAAGCAAGATGGACAATGTTCTTGTGCCAGCACATATTCTTGCAAGATTACCTCTCTAAAAAGTCTGACTATAGTCAGACCTGGTTATACATCCAGCATCAATAGGACATTAAATATAGGCTATCAGATTTATTTCACCTACCCATGATAATTCGGGACCACACGTGGAAAAAATACAGTCGGGAGAGAGAAGAGGCGCTTGTGACTCGGCTCCAGGTTTAGCGTGCAAAGGCGTGCGGTGTGATCGCAAAAGCGTGTAATAGGTTCACGCCCAGCTCAAGGTCTGCAGGCGTAGGCGTGGGTTGAGGCAAGGCAAGGCGTAGGTTCCCTGTGTGAACTAAGCGTAACCCATAGCCAACCCTTACCCTAACCCACACCCTAACCCACACCATAACCCATACCCATACCCAAACCTTACCCTAACCCACACCCTAACCCATACCCAACCCTTACCCTAAACCACACCCTAACCCACACCCTAACCCTAACCCACACCATAACCCATACCCATACCCAAACCTTACCCTAACCCACACCCTAACCCATACCCAACCCTTACCCTAACCCACACCCAACCCTTACCCTTACCCACATTAACCCACACCCTAACCCATACCCATACCCAAACCTTACCCTAACCCACACCCTAACCCATACCTAACCCTTACCCTAACCCACACCCAACCCTTACCCTTACCCACATTAACCCACACCCTAACCCATACCCAACCCTTACCCTTACCCACATTAACCCACACCCTAATCCTAACATCTTTTGAAAGAAAAGTGCAATTTTTCATGTTGCTTGGGTGGAAGTCACGTAGTACTTTTTTTCTGCCACTGAGGGGCGACTGAGGGGCGCTAGTCTAGCAGATGTGCTAGGGGCAGATTGGAGTTTATTGGTTGTATGAGTTGCTGGATATGTTACAGTACTTTTTCTCTGCCACTGAGGCTAGTCTAGCATACGGTCGTATTCCAGGTGTTGCTGCATTACAACCTCATGGAGCGTATGAGTTGGAGGACTTGTTGCGGGGAGAACATGCAAACTCCACACAGAAAGGACCTGAGACTGATCGGGGTTTGAACCTGGGACCTTCTTGCTGTGAGGCAACAGTGCTAACCACTGAGCCACTGTGCCGTCCCCACACGGACCCCAGATAGATTCCAAGCGCCACACGTTTGACGCACCCCCTGATGGGGAAACGCTGTGACATCAAGGACATTATTACGTGTGCCACCATCAATGTACTTACAGTATTATAGTAAAGACGTCCTAAATACGTGTTAAAATGTGTCATTTGTTAGAGTCTTCATTCATGTTTGGTGAGGGAATAGAACTTGGAGGGAGCTTAAGCACAAGCTTCAGCCAAGAGGTATGTTCAAGCATAACACATGGGTTTTGCTGAATGGCTTTTTGTGTCTTTGATGTGATTAACATGGTTCTCCAATATAGATTCCAATCACCTGCATGTACCTGACTGTGTTCCAGTCTCAACAAGGTAGCCTAGAATCTACCTTCACATTGTCTGTGTTGAAAATGCCTTGTGTAAAGTTTGTGTGCATATTCATCTTTTTGTTTCTTTTCTGTATATTAATGCCATTCAGTTTCCTTTCGCTAACAAAGACAACTGAGGAGCTGCCACTGTTTTCCCCAGACTCAATAGATTTTAGTGTGCTTTTAACAAACCCACTGACTGGGCCATTTACTGTTTGCTTGTGGGTCTTTCTGCTCTTAGAGGTGGGCTTGGGTGGTAAAGCAGCCATCTTGTACAGGTGCTTTATGGTGTGGTTTGAGTCACCTTAGTTTTCCGTGAGTAGGTCAAGTGGAGTGCTGTGTAACAGTTTTGATTTGGTTTGAGCCGAGTGTAGTGGTTTATCCACAACTTTCCTACATATTTGTGTGACTCTGAGACTTTTTGATGCTTGACTCTATACAATAATATCCCTGATGTTACCGCCTGGCCCCACATTGTGTCTTTCTTTTCTTTGTGTCTTTACAGTTTACAGTAAACATCAGTTGGATATTCCACCCTCTATCATGGCCTGCATTGTGTCTTTCTTTTCTTTGTGTCTTTACAGTTTACAGTCAACATCAGTTGGATATTCCACCCTCTATCATGGCCTGCATTGTGTCTTTCTTTTCTTTGTGTCTTTACAGTTTACAGCAAAAATCAGTTGGATATTCCACCCTCTATCATGGCCTGTGTCTTTCTTTTCTTTGTGTCTTTACAGTTTACAGTAAACATCAGTTGGATATTCCACCCTCTATCATGGCCTGTGTCTTTCTTTTCTTTGTGTCTTTACAGTTTACAGTAAACATCAGTTGGATATTCCACCCTCTATCATGGCCTGCATTGAAATTGCCTCACTTTCAGTTGGATGATACATTTTAATCTCCTATTATTGTCAATAAAAACCTATATTTTGGCTCCACCTTATTCTGGGTCTTTGAGTAATACCTGCTCACATACAAAACACAAATCTAAATGTACTCATTTACTCAGTGTACATTAAAAAATATTCAACTAGAATATATATTAGCTATTAAAATGACTCAAGCAAGAGTAAAAGTATAGCATTATAAAACTACTACAAATCCTCAAAAAACAACATGTGTGTACCGTACTTGAGTACTAAAAGACCATCACAATGTTGTTAGCCAAGTTCAATACAGCAGTGCAATCAAAGCAATGGAGACAGAGAGAAAAGCTGTTACTGTAGTCTCTCTCCCTCTTTCTCTCTCTTTATACAGTATCTCTCTTTCACTCTCTCTCTCCCTCTCTTTCTATCTCTCTCCCTCTTTCTCTTTATATCTCTTTTTTGTGTGATCAAATATTGTCTTTTATTATCACTTGTCTTGAAACAGGTAACAATGAAAAAACAGTGTCAATAGACAACAATGTATAACATTCATTAAGTCAAAGAAAACATTGAATGTCCCAAAAGGAAGGAAAAACAACCACAACGGGAAAAAAGACAAACATAACAAACAAACCCTCAAATTAAACTGAGATTAAAAGAAAACAGGACATTATTGACTGGTTTGCACCATGTACCCGGGCTGTAAGTACACTTACACTATATCTAAATACATTTTTGACTGGTTTGCACCATGTACCCGGGCTGTAAGTACACTATATCTAAATACATTATTGACTGGTTTGCACCATGTACCCAGGCTGTAGTTAGTTAGTTAGTTAGTTAGTTTTTATTTCCATGTCATGCCATTTCTGGCCCATCCCACATGGGATTACAAGACACTATCACACCAAATTATATATAAACATAACATCCGGTTGTACCTCAATATACAAACAAAATAAACAAAGTATATAATATATACACATACGCATGTACATATACATACACATATACACACTTACTGTACATACATACACTTTTTTTTTTTTTTTTCTTGTCTTACATTGCCGTTTCCTGATAAAGAGCTTTTTTTCTCATGTCCCAGGCTTTTTCCAAATAACAAGCCAGTCCAAAAGTTTCATACGTAAACAACCAACTCAATTTATGTGCATCATCATTATTAAGAAAATCAAACTCTGTTTTTATCTTACTGAACAAAATATTGCGCGGTTTACTGTAAAAAGGACAATAAAAAACAAAATGAAACTCATTTTCTATGTCATTTAAACAACACATTGGACACACCCGCTCTTCTTCTTCCAATCTGACATACCGTCCAGTTTCGATCATAAGCGGTAAAATACCAGATCTCAGCTGGGCACATAAGGCTCTCTGCTTTTTTGATCAATTATAATTAGCATAATTTTCAGTACCAAAATCATGTTTAATCATACGAAACGTACGCAGCTTTGGTTTAGTCCATATATCCTCAGCCCATCGCACCTTATACTGAGTAAACACAGATTCTCTAAGTATAGCAATGCTGATTTTGCTGTTATTGAAAAATGCCTCACCAAACCCAAAGCTAAAAAATAATGCATGCACATCTCTTGACCAACAACCATTAATTTGTTTATCCCACATAAAAATCATTCTTGCTAGCCTGTTTCCCTCCATATCAAGCAACCTATTCCACAGCTGAGCCATACATATTTTCCAGCGAGCCTCACCTGGTTCCCACCCCATGTCCCCTGCTTATAGCTGGAGCATATTTGTGTGCACCTAAAAAATATCTCATTGCACTGTTTTGGACTGAGTCACATATAGAGATGTTTGTAAGTACACTATATCTTTGTAAGTACTTACAAACTATAGTTTGTAAGTACACTATATCTAAATAAATTATTGACTGGTTTGCACCATGTACCCAGGCTGTAAGTACACTATGGCCCCTATCGTTGCATCGGCGTAGTTTCTAGGCCGAGCGCCTGGCGCAGCGCTGATCAGTGGGCGTGGACCAGCGCACTTGATATCTTGGTGCTGGCGCTCCACTCAGCCTAACGCATTACAACCACGCCTTTTAAGCGTAAAATTATGCACCATCAGTTCATTGGATAAGTGCAATAAACGAACCACAAGCTTGCCTTTTAAGCTCCAATTCCAGTGGTCCAGTAAAACCAGACAAACCCGAGCCTCTGCTCCCCCCCCCCCTCCCTTCTTCCCGTCTGTCCGTCTCCATATATCGGCTATTATTCCATATTATGATGCTTCTCAAACCAATCTAACTGCAGTTTAAATACTGCAAGCATGTAAATACCCTACACTATAGCAAGATCAAAGTGAAAAGAATGTTCTAAAGGCATCAGCTAGAAAAATATAGCCTATCCCTATATGATGAGATTACTTTTATATTGGTGAAAGTTTGTCCAGAAAGATATCGTTTTCTCTCCCCTGCTGCAGGTAGAATGATGCACATAAATATACCCTACATTATGTAAAGTCATTGCAAAAATGTGTTTTTATTGTAAAACTAAATGTGAAGTAGGGCCAAGTTATTGGAGCGGACATCACAGTATAGCACATGACAGTAGAAGCGCGTTCCGCAGCGCGTTCCGCTGTCACTTATCTAAATCACGTTAAATCCACAAGAGATATATATAGGCCCAGGAGGACATATATGTTTCACATAGGGTGGTGTATTCATTTCGATGTTTCATTTGGTCCAATATTGAAATGTGTACAATTGCAGGTTGTGTTACCATTACACATTAATTTAGATCGACCTTTTATATCTATTTCGCCTCATTTGGTTGCTATTTAGTAGCGAAATGGAGAAGCACAATGCATGCTGGGACATGCCAGGCAACTTACAACTTATCTTTCCTATATGGGAAGTGTGTTGTGTCTGTCTAAGCGAGGGAGTCAGAGAGAGAGAGAGAAGGGTGACAGAGAAGAGGCAGAAGAGCACTGGCGCACTGAATAGGCCTGGTTTCAGAGAGAGACAGAGAAGGGTGACAGGGGAGAGGCAGAAGAGCGCTCCTTGCAACTGGCGCACTGAATAGGCCTGGTTTTCAAAAGCGCAAAGCGCTAAATTTACGCCAGGTGGGAAGATATCAGTACGCCGAGATTTAACGCCGACACGCCCATTCTGGCCCATTCTGGGACTGCGCCACGCCCATTCGGCCTAAAGCGCATTTGGCAGCGTAAAGCCATATTGATATCTTCCCGAAACAGGCGCAAGGCACGTTTTTTTGCGTTTAAGGCCCGTTTTAGCGCCGAAGGCCTGTGGGAGAATAGGGCCCTATATCTAAATACATTATTGACTAGTTTGCACCATGTACCCAGGCTGTAAGTTCACTATATCTAAATACATTATTGACTGGTTTGCACCATGTACCCGGGCTGTAAGTTCACTATATCTAAATACATTATTGACTGGTTTGCACCATGTACCCAGGCTGTAAGTTCACTATATCTAAATACATTATTGACTGGTTTGCACCATGTACCCAGGCTGTAAGTTCACTATATCTAAATACATTATTGACTGGTTTGCACCATGTACCCAGGCTGTAAGTTCACTATATCTAAATACATTATTGACTGGTTTGCACCATGTACCCAGGCTGTAAGTACACTATATCTAAATACATTATTGACTGGTTTGCACCATGTACCCAGGCTGTAAGTTCACTATATCTAAATACATTAGAAGCCAGGCTCTGCAGGTCAGACAGTGAGGAGCTTTCCATCACATAGCAATCACTTTCTTCACAGCTGTAAACCAGGCTAATCTCTTTCTATCTCTCTTTCACTCTCTCCCTCTTTCTATCTATCTATCTCTCACTCTCTCTCTCCCCTCTTTCTCTCTTTCACTCTCTCTACCTCTTTCTATCTCTCTTTCACTCTCTCTCTCCCCTCTTTCTATCTCTCTTTCACCCTCTTTCCCTCTTTCTATCTCTTTCACTCTCTCTCTCCCTCTCTCTCTCCCCTCCAAGCCTCAGGGAGAGGCTCTCTATTGGTGTCAGCTGAGACTGGGGGCAGGGAGGAGGAGAGGGGGAGAGTCTGGGGATGTTTGGGGAGTTGGAGGGGAGGGTCCACCTGTACGCGGCAGTAACCAAGGTCAGGAACAGCAGGGCTCTCCAGGAGGTCAGGGAGCATCAGTGGCAGGAGATGCTGGGTGAGCAGAGCATGGCAGGCTTTAGATGGAGGCTGCTTTATAAGCTCCTCCTGCCGAAGAGGTCAGGGGACCTACAGTGGAGGATCCTGCATGGGGCCTATAGCAACGAACACACGGATGACTAATGGCTCAATTCCACCACATTTAACAGCCCTGCACAGCTCGTCCCCACTCGGCTCTAATCGTTTCGGCTCGATGGACGTTTTGCTTCCACCACGGATCATCTGTCCCCACCCACCCCCGCCCCCGCATATCTGTCCTTCGCTTATAGCCGAAGTAGGCTATAACATAACGTTACAATTAAATCCATCCACAGAACTTTTAAACTGTTTATGAAATACTGGTGCCTCTAAATGACCTAC
>NC_139627.1:60117326-60177326 GCF_964638095.1 Poromitra crassiceps
ATTTCATGCTTCAAAAGCTTCTTAGCGCTAAGAAGCTTCTTTAACCCTTCTTAAGGTCCCCTTAAAGGATAATTTCGTTTTTTTAACCTGCAGCCCTCTCCTCACATTAATTATGATCTGACGACTCACCCAATGCTCTCCGCAGTGTTTTTGTCGTCCTAGGCGTTGTTTTGAGATCAATAGCATCCAAGCCAGTCCTAGTATGGAGCTCCGTAGTGCCAAGTGGCAGCATGCTTTTCCTCCATTTAAATAGACAGTTTTATTCCTGTTTTCCAGGGCCGATTTTACCAACGGGCTTACCCGGGCTTTTTTTTTTTTTTTTGGGACCCTTGATGTTTTTTTTTGGGCCCCCTGTCTTCGCAAAAAATGTTTTTTTTACTGACGCCATTCCATTTTTTTTGCAGAGTAATAACATCCACTGTGAGAGGGTGTCCACCCGCTATGCTGACCACTCGCAATGCCGACCTTAGGTTTAGGCGTGGGGGGTGGGAGAGGTTAGGTTTTGGGTTAGGGTCTGGGGGAGGTTAGGTTTAGGCGTGGAGGTGGGAGAGGTTAGGTTTTGGGTTAGGGTCTGGGGGAGGTTAGGTTTAGGCATGGGGGCTGGGAGAGGGGAGGTCGGAACAGCGAGGTCGGAACAACGACATGGAACCCTATGGTAAATGGTAAATGGTAAATGGTCTGCATTTATATAGCGCTTTTATCCAAAGCGCTTTACAATGAGTAGATAGTCTACATTCACCCATTCATACACCGATGGCGGCAGGCTGCCACGCAGGGTGCCTACACACCATTGGGAGCAAGGAGGGTTAAGTGTCTTGCCCAAGGACACAACGACAGCAGCTGGGAGGGAGCGGGGATCGAACCGCCAACCCTTGCGTCATTGGCCGACCCGCTCTACCTCCTGAGCTAAAGCCGCCCCCTATGAGAGGGCTCCCGAATTTATCGTGCTTAGGGCCCCCAGATGTACAGGGATGCCCCTGTGTGTGTGTGTGTGTGTGTGTGTGTG
This sequence comes from Poromitra crassiceps, assembly GCF_964638095.1. Taxonomy (NCBI): domain Eukaryota; kingdom Metazoa; phylum Chordata; class Actinopteri; order Beryciformes; family Melamphaidae; genus Poromitra; species Poromitra crassiceps. The sequence continues at coordinate 60,118,333 of NC_139627.1, forward strand.
GGTTGTGTGTGTGTGTGTCTACAATGGGACAAGAAAGGCTCATCCACTTGACATTGATGTCATTGGAAAGTGACATTGTTAGAACATTGGACTTCACCACTCTAGTCAAACGCTTTGCCACGGCAAAAGTCAGGAAGAAGACATTTCAGGTACGAACAGACTTGAATACTGCTTGATTGATTTGTGCAATAATTGTGAGAATGTGTGTGTGCACTGTAATAATAACAGCAATAATAAATACTAAATAATAATAATAAAAGTGCTTGTTGTGACATCTCAGTGGCAATGTTTTCTTTCCAATCAGCCTGTTTATGAAAGAACATGATGGCTAAACCTACAGTTTGTGTTTGTAAGTTAGAATGCTGACAGGAGAGCAGGTGGTGACATGAAAGTTAATGAGAAAAGGAGAAGATACTGAATAATGACATCACAACAGTATAATCCTAATGTTGATTTAAAATGAGATATTCCTTTAAATACGGCTAAAAAAGGTTAAAAAAAAACACTCAAATTTTCGCTTGAGGGGGGGGCCCTGCAGAGATGAATAGCCCAGGGGCCCATGAAGTGTAAAATCGGCCCTGCCGTTTTCAACGCATATCATCATAAACTGTTCCCTAAGGCAGTGGTTCTCAAATGGGGGTCCGTGGCATTTTGCCAGGGGGTCCGCGAAAAGTTTTCAAGTAAAAAAAAAAAAAAAAAAAAAATTTTTTTTTTTTTTTTTTATAAAATGCTACATGTTACTTATTCCTTCTCAAACTACTTCCTACATGGTGCTAGTCTATCAAAATATCTTGGCTGTCATTGATTGTGTTGCATAGTGGTTTTCTGTACTGTTGACAAATTGTGATATTGTAAGTCGCTTTGGATAAAACAAAAGTGTCTGCTAAATGACGTAATGTAAATGTAATGTAATAAAAAAAAAATTTTTTTTTTTTTTGCAAAATCTTCATAGTTCAACGAAAATAGTTTATGCTTTAAATCTAAAATGGTTCATGGATTACATTCTAATAACAAACCTATCAAATTAAAAGTCAAGCACGTTACCGTGGAAACAATTAAGCTTAGCCCAAAATCACATCTTCTTCTTGTAAGGGGTCCTTGGCTGAAAAACATTTGAGAACCTCTGCCCTAAGGAACGATCCGACTCTTTACAGCGGTAAAGAGCTAGTTGTTACAGGCATGCCAGGAATTCCAGGCATCCCATTTCTGCCTGTCGGGTCAGTGAGACTTTCTTGAGGAGAGCTGACCCGACAGGCAAAAATGGGATGTCTGCAACCACCAGTGAAAAGAGCCCGGGGAAAAATGCAGTCTGATCGTTCCTTAGGGAACAGTTTATGATGATATGCGTCGAAAACGGGAATAAAACTGTCTATTTAAATGGAGGAAAAGCATGCTGCCACTTGGCACTACGGAGCTCCATACTAGGACTGGCTTGGACGCTATTGATCTCAAAACAACGCCTAGGACGACAAAAACGCTGCGGAGAGCATTGGGTGAGTCGTCAGATCATAATTAATGTGAGGAGAGGGCTGCAGGTTAAAAAAAAACGAAATTCTCCTTTAAGAAGCAAACGCGTTTCCCAATTGCTTCTTAGCCTAAGATGATCTTTCGTTACGAAGGTATGCGTTTCCCAAAAGCTTCTTAGCGCTAAGAAGCTTCTTTGACCCTTCTTAAGGCTCCCGTAAAAAGCCAACGAAGCCAACGGGTTTCCCAAAAGCTTCTTAGCGCTAAGATGATCTTTCGTTAAGAAGGTTTTGTAAGAAGGGTCTGGGGCATTCTTAACACCTTCTTAATGATGAAACACTGGCAGATCCAGTCACGTCAGGCAAAAGGAGATACTTGTGTCCACTGTTCCTCTTATGTTTTTCCCTTTTTCCTTTCTTTCATGCACCCTTTAAAATTGGGGAACACTTGAAAATCTCCCCTCTATGTATATGGTTACTTGTGTTTTAAATGTTTTACCGTAGGCTATATTCCTCTAATCAGAATGGATTCCTTTTATAATAAGAATGTTGTGGATTTATATAGCACCTTTCACAGAACCCAAGGTCGCTTAAATTCTGTAGTGTTTCTCGCAATTTTCTTGTATGCTGTGTATATAAAGCAATTTGAACTGCAGCCCATGTCTGAAATAAATAATGTTTAATAGAAGAAGTTCTTGTTTAACATGACCACGATTAGGTTATTCTACAACAGTGTTTCTCAACCACTGGGTCGTGGCCCACTGGTGGGCTCAGAGTGCCATCTAGTGGGCCGCAGAGGACCTCTCACATCGAGATGGTGGACAGCTCCAGTGGGCTACATGCACAACTCCACTACTTCCTGAAATTGGTACAGCTTCTTTATTTCCTGTCATCACTATTGGATGAACTATTTAATGTCAGGTGTGCTGCAGTCACAACAATGATCAGGCACACCTGATTAATCAGTTCATCCAATAGTGTAGGACAGGAAATAAAGAAGCTGTACTAATTTCAGGAAGTAAAGAAGTTGTGCATGTAGCCTGTTAAGATGCTTCTTAAGAGCCTTCTTTAGCGATGTGTTAAGAAGGCTGTTAAGACGGCGTTTGGGAAACACTTCTTTGGAGCCTTCTTAACTCCTTAAGAAGCTTCTTAACTCTTAAGAAGCTTCTTTGTTGGGAAACGCAGCCCTTCTCTGTTTTCTATTTTTTTACATCAATTTATTGGGGGGCACACACATTTTATCAGGCTTAAATATTGGGGGGGATTTGTTGTTCTCAATGTATATTGCCGTTATGGCCCTGCTGTTTGTACTCGCCGACTTTACGCATACGAGCGGGGAACATAGGACCCGGCCGGGGAACATAGGACCCTTTTTCGGGAGCGGGGAACATAGGACCCGGGGAACATAGGACCCTTTTTCGGGAGCAGGGAACATAGAACGCGGGGAACATAGAACCTGGGGAACATAGGCATGACCCCGATCCAACCACTCGTTCAGGCGTTTCTGTGTATTGTGACAGCCACGCACTGCACAATGTGTTCCAGAATAACCCATTGTTAATAACGTCTGCTAACGTTAGTGTAGCTGATGTTAGCGATTGTTGTAAAAAAGTTTGGATATTTCGGCTGCTGCCTTCTGATGTGCTCGCTGCTGTGGACGCAATGTGGACTTAACCGGAAGCCGGGGACATATAAGGCTGCTATGGCGCCGCCCTAGGCCAGCGCGGGGAAACTTGTCTATACACATCAGCTGACCGAAAACAGGCAAGATGCATAGCAAACTGTGCGCTAAAAACCCTGATTGAGTTACATATTCCGAATGCGCTGTATACATGACCAAAGAATCCTCCTAAAACCTGAATAATACTGGAATAGCCCACATGTTTTAATCAGAAAATGCTAAATTCGGAAAAAGGCCAAATTCTGAAAATGCAGCTGGAATATGCTGTTTACATGACCCTTATCAAATTCAGAATATTGTTATTTTCCGAATAATAGTGGAATATTGTGTGGATGTAAACGTAGTCAGTGTGAGCAGCTCTCACTTACACCAATGTGTGATTTAATGACAACACTGATGATTATAACAGACTGTTTCTGACTTTTCACTTGAAGTCTCCTTACAGAAACCTTTCCCCATGTGATGAGGAACAAATAAACTATCTGCCATCAATGTCTTTGTCAGATTTAGATTTAAGATTCACTTTAATAACTTAATTTAGAAGATCTACATGAAGTCTCACATGTTCCCACATGCGCTTTTTACCGCTAAATGACCGGAAAGCGTTCTAATGCCTTCATGTGTGAAAGTTGTTTTCCGGTATAAGCGCGACCCCGTCATCGCGGACTTTTCACCAGTTTCGAGCCAGTCAGAAGAGCGGTATGCCGCGATAAGGGACACACGTGTGAAACGGGTCCAGTCATTTGCCGGTCCTTCTCTCATGGGCGAGGTGTACACACGTTGCTTAACGTTCACTTCCAGCATGCATCATCTAATCATTCGCGCACATCAAAGCAAACTACTTCCACATTTCGCTTCGTGCATTTGCGCTGCTTCATGTGTGGGCGTGCTCCCCCCCCCCCCCCCCCCTCTCTGCTCGCACTCTGGCCAGTCATTCAGTCCAGCCCGACAGGGACACAGACACCGAAAATGGCAAAGGCTTGTTCGAGTTTTGCAAGCCGCCCAACGCTTGTAAGCAGATGCATGAAGCGAAATGTGGAAGTATTTTGCTTATGTTGCTGACAGCGAAGGCAAGCCCGGACACATCAAACGAAGCCAGTCTGTAAAAAGTGCTTCAACGCGACGCAGGTGAACGGATAAACATCGAACCAGCCAGGCTATTTCTCTCAGACAGGGATCCCTACTTCTTCAAATATTTCAGTTCAAAGACTGGTTAGCGAATGTGAAGGATACAACTTACATGCCCTCTTAAGTCAAACGAGTGTGATTTATTGTGTGACAAGCAAACTTATTTCACCATCGGAGTTTTGCCGACCCCCAAAATAAGCTCCCCCCTCCCCTCAACATACAGGCTATTTGACGACTATATTCACACATGCAGCGCTCAGGTGTGAAGGGAAATGTCCGATATTGACTTACAGGTAATTTTCCGGTACGCATGTGTGAAAACGGCTATACTGTATTTTCAAACGAGCATCAAAAACCTTCTCTACCTGTCTGCAGTTCCTCCACCTCCCTCTGGGTGTCGTTCACTCCACCTCTGAGGGACAACACTGCAGAGTCATGAGCTGGAAGACAGAGACAAATCATTGTATTGAGTTGACATATCGAGTAGCCTACTACACACTATAGAAATATTATACGAATATTATAGAAATATAATCATGGTTATCTGTCTCTCTCCCTGTGTGTGTGTGTGTGTGTGTGTGTGTGTGTGTGTGTGTGTGTGTGTGTGTGTGTGTGAGTGTGTGTGTGAGTGTGTGAGTGAGTGAGTGAGTGTGTGTGTGTATGTGTATGTGTGTGTGTGTGTGTGTGTGTGTGTGTGTGTGTGTGTGTGTGTGTGTGTGTGTGTGTGAGTGTGTGAGTGAGTGAGTGTGTATGTATGTGTGTGTGTGTGTGTGTGTGTGTGTGTGTGTGTGTGTGTGTGTGTGTGTGTGTGTGTGTGTGTGTGTGTGTGTGTGTGTGCCTGGCCTGATAATTTATCTCGCTCTGTTTAGATACAGACTGTAAAAGTTTAAGTTTAGCTCATTGGAAAGTCAGTTATTTATCTGTAGGCTTCAAATCCTCTTGTTTCACTCAATGGTGTTTGTGCCCTGGCATGTGGCCTTGTGCCCGCGGGGGGAAACAAAAAAAAAGGAAAAAAGTGACACTGAAAGCCAAATGGCCTTGCCCCTAAAATGAGGAAATAACTAGCATAGGCCAGGGTGGTTTTTAGGACTTGGAAAGATAAGGGACTGAGCCCAGAACATCAGGGACTGAGCCCAGAACATCAGGGACTGAGCCCAGAACATCAGAATATCAGGGACTGAGCCCAGAACATCAGAACATCAGGGACTGAGCCCAGAACATCAGAACATCAGGGACTGAGCCCAGAACATCAGAACATCAGGGACTGAGCCCAGAACATCAGGGACTGAGCCCAGAACATCAGAACATCAGGGACTGAGCCCAGAACATCAGTGAGTGAGCCCAGAACATCAGTGAGTGAGCCTAGAACATCAGTGAGTGAGCCTAGAACATCAGGGACTGAGCCTAGAACATCAGGGACTGAGCCCAGAACATCAGTGAGTGAGCCTAGAACATCAGGGACTGAGCCTAGAACATCAGAACATCAGGGGCTGAGCCCAGAACATGAGGGACTGAGCGCAGAACATCAGTGAGTGAGCCTAGAACATCAGGGACTGAGCCCAGAACATCAGTGAGTGAGCCTAGAACATCAGGGACTGAGCCCAGAACATCAGAACATCAGGGGCTGAGCCCAGAACATCAGGGACTGAGCGCAGAACATCAGGGACCAAGCCCAGAACATGAGGGACTGAGCCTAGAACATCAGAACATCAGGGACTGAGCCCAGAACATCAGAACATGAGGGACTGAGCCTAGAACATCAGAACATCAGGGACTGAGCCCAGAACATCAGAACATGAGGGACTGAGCCCAGAACATCAGAACATCAGGGACTGAGCCCAGAACATCAGTGAGTGAGCCTAGAACATCAGGGACTGAGCCTAGAACATCAGGGACTGAGCCCAGAACATCAGTGAGTGAGCCTAGAACATCAGGGACTGAGCCTAGAACATCAGGGACTGAGCGCAGAACATCAGGGACTGAGCCCAGAACATCAGGGACTGAGCGCAGAACATCAGGGACTGAGCCCAGAACATGAGGGACTGAGCCTAGAACATCAGAACATCAGGGACTGAGCCCAGAACATCAGAACATGAGGGACTGAGCCCAGAACATCAGAACATCAGTGACTGAGCCCAGAACATCAGAACATCAGAACATCAGTGACTGAGCCCAGAACATCAGGGACTGAGCTGCGTGGGCGCAAACAAAATGTCTTGCCTGCTTTAGCTCGTGCACATGTTGAAATTTATTTTTTGTCTCTTAAAAGTATTTTTACTGTAACACCTCTCCTCTGGTCTGGTCTGCTATTTTTTGTGCAATATTTTATTTTTCAATTTTTAGAAGGTGAAAAACAAGCCAACAAACAAACCAACAAAAAACGAATAAAAACAAACTCAGACACCCATCCCACGCAAGGACTCCATGAGAAATCAGCTGGGCAAGTTACTCGTCGCTTAAACCTCGTCAAGTAGGCCAGAAACGGGTCCCAGATAATTGAAAACTTCCTAAGTGAGTTTCTCCTCAGGGACCTGATTCTCTCCATATGCACAACCGAGACCATATCTGTCAGCTTGCCACAGCTGAAAAGAGGGTGGAGAGGGAGACTTCCACTCCTTCAGAATGAGTCTCTTGGTGACAGTCGTCCCCTGCGTCAGAGACTGCTGCTCTTCTGCTACGATTGATTGATTGATTGATTGATTCAAGTGTCATGCCCTCCCTGGTGCCCAGCCCTCATGGGTTTACAATTCACATGTAAAATACAACAATAAAACATGGCAACAATGGTACAATGAAGTGGTTACATTAAACAACTGGTCTGTGAGCGCCCACCCCTTCTTTAAGAGGTGGTCAAAATCAAATGACCAATCTGGTTTAGCTAGAACTGAACTAGCCAATTACAGCACACCAACAAGCAGGGCTGGAAAGAGTACACAAAACAACCTACTCAAGTAGAAGTGATGAAATGTTACTTAAAGCCCCATTCAGCAACTTTCCCAAGTTTTGCTTTTGGAGAAACAGTGCCCTCTGGGTGCCATAGTATCGATATCGCCGTTCAAAGTAAACAAAACACAGCGCCAGAAAGCTCTATGTACATGTTGTGACATTGGGTACTCACCACGTGATGAAATAATAATCCATAGTTACGTGAAACGTCATTTTCGTAGCAAACGCGCACCGAGTTACTTCCTTGTTTTCGTGAATGCAACGCTCCCGCTGTACAGCGCATGCGCGCATCTTGCCACTGGGATGCAGGCACCAAACTGCTTAGTCCCAGGAGAAGCCTTTCAAATACTGCCATCTGCTTGCTACCCAGGCACTTATGTATGTACTTAACCTAACTAACTTAACCTAACTAACTATCCGGTGTGCACAACATTGTCAGACTAAACTCCGGCTGACACCCCAAAAACCTACAATCCACTACAGAAAAATGTATATTGTTTGTTTATTAACTCATTGAGTGCCAGCCACTTTTGGAGAAGGGAAGCTCCCAGTGCCAGAGTTTCAGAGCGTTTTCAGTGATTTCTCGAGGCCCACAGAATATTGTGTGATATTACTATGTAAACACCGAACACGCACAAAGAACGAGGAGACTCTCTTCTATCATCTGCAAAAAAAAGTTTATTGATCCCATTTTCCGTTCTTTAGTTATGAGCCGGAGAAGATAGGCTGTTTTGAGCAAAAAGACAGTTTTCAAATTATAAGCTGAGATATTCAGCCTTTTGTGAAATGCAGCATTTCAAGCACATTCACTGACGCTAGCTAATATTTTCTGATGTAGTGACGTGGTGTAGTTCTGTGGAGCCTGCGTGCCCCACCCCCCTCTCCCCGCCTCAGCTGCAAACTCCTCCCCACACGCACCCAGTCTATTTTCGGAGCCTCCGTTTTTGCGCCGGGCGGCTCCCGGCCGTCTCCCAGCGCGACAAGGAAATGCCAAATGGGACTGCAGGGATAGGTTTGGCCCTTCGGCGTCGGGTGCTGCCTTTCTGGCGGGTAATCATGTGGAGAAACTATATGCAGACAGACAGACAGAGGCAGAGGAGCTCAGTTGTGTGCGCGGATTGACTGATGTTCGCAGCCCGACTTCAGCTGCAGACAGAGCAATCTATATGGCTCTGGCTGCAGCATGCATCGGCTTCTCTTTGATCACGGCTTTTTGCTGTAGTTTTCCGGACCTTTCTGTAATCTGGAGAGCACTGTCGCCACCTATGGGTCTGTAAAATAGGTTATACACACCCAATAGCTACAATATTTGTACAGGAGATACAGAAGGCTTTGATCAACGTCCCACCGTCAAAAAACGCAATTGACGAACATGTTCGTCCTTGGCACTCTACGTTACTAAACCAATTGACGAACATGTTCGTCCATGGCACTCAATGAGTTAACTGGCCCCTGGCCTCCTATCATTTCACGAAAGTGGCCCCCGGGCAAAGCAAGTTGAGTATCCCTGCTTTAGAGGGTGGTGTGTGACCATAGAGGTGACATTCTCCCTGTTACAAGTCACTCTACCATCTTCAATGACTAAAAAGCTAAAGTTATATTAAGGTGAAAAAGTTACTGATTGGGGCTTTAAGTATTAATCACTGGTTTAAAAAATCTACTTCAGTCAAAGTAAAGCTCATTTAAAATGCACTCAGAGTAAAAGTTGCTTTTACATTTTTTTGGGCGTGCGGGATTATATCATTTCAAACTAGGTAATTACATTATTATTTCTCACTTTCTACAAGTTCATCCTCAACTTCAACCAATTCCCATTTAGATTTAGGTCTGCAGAAGTGTTTTCTAACTCATCCGTCTCCATCTCCTTTGTGATCATAAGCGCCAATGTATCCTTGTTGCTGTCTGACCGTCTGTCTGTCTGTCTGTCTGTCTGTCTGTCTGTCTGTCTGTCTGTCTGTCTGTCTGTCTGTCTGTCTGTCTGTCTGCCTGTCTGCCTGTCTGTCTGTCTGCCTGTCTGTCTGTCTGTCTGTCTGTCTGTCTGTCTGTCTGTCTGTCTGTCTGTCTGTCTGCCTTTCTGTCTGTCTGTCTGCCTGTCTGTCTCTCTGCCTGTCTGTCTGTGTGTCTGTCTGTCTGTCTGTCTGTCTGTCTGTCTGCCTTTCTGTCTGTCTGCCTTTCTGTCTGTCTGTCTGTCTGTCTGTCTGTCTGTCTGACTCTCTGACCATCAATCTGGGAACCCAGACTCTGGGACAGCCCTACCTTTTTCCCCAGCTTCCTGTACAGAGCGCCTCTCCTGCCACCGTCACTTCCTTTTCCGCGTCCATTTCTAATAACGTTAATGTAAAAATACACTGCATAGAAGACGTCAACTCGTCTCACAACAACAGTGGAAAATTACTGGAGGTGTAGTTGTGACTAGTAGTATTGCCAATGTCGTGGAGCAAATTGCTATTTAGATTAAACAGTGGAGCACGGACAATGAAAAGGAAGTGACGTGATGCATGATGTCACTGACATCATTGTGATGTCACTGATGATGTCATATACATTGTGACATCATCAGTGATGTCACGTGAACAAGTGTGATCTTATCTTCTAATATAAAAAAAAGATCTATGTAGAACTGTTCACGTCACAGACGAAAACTCACAAAAATTGTCTTTAAGTCATTCCCCGCCATAGAACGTCAATGTTCTCACCGTCATGTGATAGATGGCTGTCTTACTCACCTTGTGAAATACTACAGCATGTCTAGAGTTGTACAGAAGTGACCACGATTCTCCAACAAAACCAGGAAGCAGAGAAAAGCAACAAACTTCTGTCATAAAAGCTCCATCAAACAGCTCCAGGCTTGCTGCTCAAAGCGCTGGTCTGGCAGCTTTTAACAAGTCACGGACTCCATGACAGCGAGGCAGCTCACTCAGCCTGTCACTCAAACCTGAAGGATTTGCTTTTCACCAGGCAGCAGGCGTTGACAACACGTCCACAAGTCACTTGTCCTCAGGTAGTTTAGTCATCCAGTTCCTAAACTCTCACACTGTGTACATTTCAGCCGGTAGATTTGCTCCTGACCTCCAGACACGGACAACCAGTCGCCCCCCCCGTGCAAAACGAGAGTGCAACCCGGCTTCCCTGTCTCAATAGCGGGGTGAATCTCTCTCTCACCGGTGGTATGGTAAAAGCTGTGACCTCAGGCGTGTTTGGCCGCAAAGGGAAACCAAATCATTATTATTATCATAGTTGAATGTAACACCATCAGAGACATTTATTCCGTTCAGGACACGTGAAGATGACTTCATCATTTGCAAAAATGCATTTTTCTCAGCTTTTTGCCGACTGACGGACGTTTATTGGAATATTAGTGAAAATGATCAGAAACCCTGGAGACTTTTCCTTTGAAACTCTGGCAGGGAATGACTTGATCCAAAAAAATAACTATGCTGCAATTTCTCTTAATTTCATCATTGATATGCATGGTTGCATTGACTGGATGGCTTGAAATATATTATAATAAATTATAAGAAATAAATTATAATAAATATATAAACATGTATTATATTATAATGAATTGCATGAATACATTGCTCTTGGTGTGTAAAGAGCATTGTTTTTACCACTAGTGTTTTACCATCATTGCTCTATTGTTCTATCATGGTTGTGGGGCAGTATTATGAAACGTAGGTGAAATCCACTTATGTAAATGTGAAATGTGTCCTCAAAAGATGCTGATTTTGTTGAAATATCTTTAGAAGCCTCCTTTCTATATTAGGGAATAAACAACCCCCCATTCCCCGGTCTCGGTCTCGACTTGGACTCAACCAAGGCGCTCTCGACTACAGCCCTGATGTGCGTGTGATTCCCCGGGGTGTCCCACCTGCGTTCTCCCTCTCCAGGTCCTCCACCTTCTTCTTCTGCAGCTGCAGCTCAGTGTTGGTGGCGTTCAGCTCGGCTCTGAGAGCTGCTGCCTCCTTCCTCTGCTCCTCCACCTCCCTCTCGGTGTGGCTCACTCTGTCTCTGAGGGACGACACTACAGAGTCTTGAGCTGGAAGCACAGAGACAAATCACACCGACCGATCGTCATCAAATTCCTGAATTTCAAGGACAGGGAGGGAGGACGGGAGTAAGAAGCTGAGGGGCACAGGGATTTATTTCAATGAAGACTTCTCGGATGTCATAAGGCAGAAAAGGAGAGAACTATACTGCCCAAAATGAAGGAGGAGAGACTGAAAGGGAACATTGCTTATCTGAAGCATGACATGACAGGCTTGTGGGTCACCCTGCAAGGGCGTTGTCTTTGCGAACGATACAAAAAAAAATTGTCTGGGGACAACTTGCAACAGCTTGTAATGATAGCAAATGAAGAATTGTTCAAATTAAAATGTTGGTTAGAAGCTAACAAGTTATCATTGAATCTGAATACAACTAAAATTATGCTATTTGGAAATCGAAAAATAAACAGAAATGCACTTGGAAATTGATAATGTAAAAATTTAGAGAGTCTATGAGATCAAGTTTTTGGGTATCTTGGTGGACCACAAGCTCTGCTGGAAACCTCACATAAAATATCTGTGCTCAAAGATAGCCAGAAACATTGGTATATTGGGTAAAACGACACATATTTTAAATCAAAAATCACTATACATATACACCCTGTACTGCACACTCAGTGGGCTCTATTCTCCCCCTGGCCTTAAAGTGGCCTTAGGCGCTAAACTGGCCTTAAACACAAAAAACACGCTTTACGCCTGCCTACCGCTGACTCGGGACGATACCGTCATGTCTTTACGCCCGAAATGCGCTTTAAGCTGAAGAGGCGTGGCACAGTGCCAGAATAGGCCAGAATGGGCATTTCGGCCTTAAATACCAGCCTAAATCGATCTTCTTAACGGGCGTTAATTTTTCCAAAGCAACTCTCAGTTGTGTCTCCATGCTCGTCTCATACAGACTTCTCCCCCCCCCCTCTCTCTCTCTCTCCCTCCTTCTCACTCTCGAATGATAGTTTTTGTTTCTTTCAGTCAGACAAAACGTGTAGTAGATGTTTTTTTTACCTTGACAGTTTCGACTTACAACTGCAGTCTTCCTCAGAAGCGTCAACTGACAGCTGTGACGTGTCAACAGCTGTTTCGAGCAGGCCTGACAGATCCCTCTCCCTCTCAATCACTCTCTCTGCCGCTATCTCACTCTCTCTCCCCCCTCTCTCTCTCTCTCACTCCCTCTCTCCCTCTCTCTCCCCCTCTCTCGCTCTCTCTTTCACATCTTTCCCAGTCATCTTCTCATCCCCTGACCTACATGATTTTTGCTTCTAGGGCTTTTCTGACCAGATTGGAGTAGTCACTCTGTGGATCAGAGCTTGGAAAGGAAGAATTTGATTGGTTTACTGCAGATCACCAATGGCCACACTTGTGAATAATTCTACACTTAAAAAGGTGTGGTTAAATGGTTAACGCCACGCATTCTGGCTTATAGCGTCAAGGAAAAATTAGGGAATGCGGGTGACCACGCCCACTAATAGCGTTGCGCCCAGCCATATTTATAGACAACACCAGACACACAGAGGGACAGACAACTTGAATTTTATTATGTAGACTTAGGACTTAGACTTAGTTGGTTATTTATGAAAGGGGGGGTATGGTGCAGAAAGGGGGAGGGGTATCAAATATTATTTTGAGTACTGGGGAGGGACTTGTGTTTTTTATTTTGGCTTTAGGGAGGGTTATACAACTTTCATTTTTTGTATTTTGTATATATTTTTAAATGCGTTTTTTCGTTCCAAAGTTTGTGTTTACTCCCCATATTTTTATGGTGACTGGACTCCGCTCCAGACCGCTCGCCGCTTGATACAGATTTCACCCGCTTGCACTCACCGCTCCGCTCAAAAGAATAAAAGATAAAAAGGCCAGGGTGTTTTAATTTGCGTTTAAACGCCTGGGCAATGGGCATTGCTCACTACAAATAACATGAGCTCAGCAGAGTCGGCTGCATGCTCGTTTCTCTTCTTTCTCTCTCGCAGCAGCTGGCAAGAAAATAGTGGGCGTGCACATGAAGTATAGTCTTATTGGAGGCTGGAGCGGACATCACAGTGCATCAGTGTCACTCATCCAAATAACGTTAAGTCTGCAAGGGATATATATAGCACCTGGATTACATACATGTTTCACATAGGGTTGTGTTTTGATTTTTATTGTTTTATTTTGTCCAATATTGAAATGTTCTACAATTGCATGTTGTGCTAATATAAACATTATTTATATCTACCACTTAGTCTATTTAGGCTGATTTGGTTGCTATTTCTTGTCAATGTATTACCCTCAATGCATGCTGGGAGATTTCACATGTGTCTCAATTAGCCACGCACCAATGCATTCTGTTTTGAACATGTTGTGATTGAAACTGGAGCGGGACTGAGCGGTACTGAGCGGGTGATCGGCTTTATAACTAGGAGATGAGGCCGTTATTGGGCTGGGTACTAAATGTTATATGCACCCCGCTCCCTCTCTCCCCCGATGTCATAGGGCGCTATCAAACGTAGCCAAATCATCGGAAAAGGTCATATTTTCTTCAGTAGCCTACTACCTTTGGTGTGAATATGATAAAGTGTTGTTATTTATGGTGGAGGGAGGGTCATGCATTTATCTCCAGTCACTCAGGGAGGGACATGGAAAAATATTTATAGATCTGGGGAGGGTGAAGGAAAAAAACGAAAACAAAGTCGCCCCTGCACCATACCCTCCCCCCCTCATAAATAACTGACTGTCCCTTACAGAACATGTATTCACAGTGAACTGAAGCATTGGAACAAATCCTCACTCTATGGCGATACACCACAAATAGATTTTGACCACCAAAAATAGATTTTGACCACCACATATTAATTTCAACTAGTAGACTGCAAACTCCTGCTTTAGGCCTTAAATTGGTATTGTCTTGCCTGAACATCATTCCAATCAAAGTTAGGAAATTCTCCTTTTGTTAGTTTGTTCTGTTGATATGCACGGTTGCATTGACTGAACATAGGCTTGGCTCGAAATATAATAAATTATAATAAATACATTATAATAAATATTATATAAACATTTATTATATATTATAATGAATTGCATGTACAGTATACATTGCTCTTGAGCATTGTTTTTACCACTAGTGTTTTACCATAATTGCTCTATTGTTTCGATCATGTTTGTGAACAGTAAGAAAGAGTAGGTGAAATCCCCTTCTAATTAAGAAAATGTGAATTTTGTCCTCAAAACATGCTAATTTGGTTGAAATGTGATTGTGGTTCCCCGGGGGGTCTCACCTGCGTTCTCCCTCTCCAGATCCTCCACCTTCTTCTTCTGCAGCAGCAGAAGAACTACATGAAGAAAACAGTCATACAGGTCCATAGCCACTTGGAATTGTCTACCATGCAACATTTGTTCCATTAAAGGGAGAGCCTGTTTTAAAAGGATGCTTAGAGCCCATCTAGATCTAGACTCACTCACACTAAATTTATCACATAACTTTTCCACCCATAATTTTGCTTTCTAGTGTCGAGAGTCTTGAACAAATATGATTGTGTTACTGGCCAGCTAGATAGATAGCTGACCATGCTAATGTTCGTCTTAGCATAGATTTGTTGTTTATTCTGTCTTCTATTCTTTTACTCTGTGTTTTTGTATTTTAATCATTGTGTGTCATGTAATGTATATTTTGTCTTGGACCCCAGGAAGCTGTCGTCTAGGCGGCAGCTAATGGGGATCTTATTAAATAACAAATAAACAGTTGTGCAAATGACTGGAGTGGCAGTTAGAGCCAAGATGACAAACTGTAAACGACCAAACCAAACTCTTCTAATCAAGGAAATAAGGTCTAGAAAAACTCTGTAGGAAGCCTGTATGTTAGTTAGTGCTTTAAAACTGCAGAATGGTAATATTATTTCATTATAAACTTGGTTGAAATAACAAATTTGGACTATTGCATATCAGTAGCAATATTTCAATGAAGGGGTTATATATATATATATATATATATATATATATATGTATATATATATATATATATATATATATATATATATATATATATATATATATATATATATATATGTAATTTTAAACTCAATGAATGAAAATGAAAAAAAAAAATATATATATATATATATATATATATATATATATATATATATATATATATATATATATATATATATATATATATTCTAATAATACTAACAATAACCCATATCAGACTGTGATATTACAAAATAACTTATTATTCAATTTTGATTACTCAAAATAAATAGCGACAATATTATACCCATTATTGCTGAGTCAACAACAATTACATGGAAAAGGTATAATTTGATGTAAATGTAAATTGTAAATTGACCATACATTCCAATAGAAAGCATAACAATTGTGCTAATGTATTCTCTGTATTCAGTGGTGGGGTGGAGCACTAAGTGTGCAGAACAAGAATAAATTAGACAGGGTTGCTAAACTAGGAGGTAAGATAACTGGTGAACCAATGTGCAATATTACCATCATGTCAGATCAGAACACCAGGAAATTGGCGGAAAAGATCATAGGTGATCCACTGCACCCCCTATGAGTATGCACTCTTGCCTTCAGGGCGAAGGTACATGTATGCCCAGGATGAAAACTAAACGAGGCATCACATCCTTCGTCCCACGCAGCATTCAGCTGCTTAACAAGCTTTAGCCCATAGCTTGATTTCTTAGCACTTTGAATTTGCACCTTGTGCCTTATTGATCATGCAATTTTATGCTTTTTTATGATGTATGTATTTTATGCTTATATTTTTATTTTTATATGTTGTGCTGTATGTGTGCCTGTGTTCTTTTTGGGCTCTCCCTGTGCATAACAAATTCCCTGAGGGGCAATAAAGGTTTCATTCATTCATTCATTCATTCATTCATAATGGGTTGGAATGGATTTGCTTAAAAGGCGTAACACAGAATTAGGTGAAAATGTATACTTCATGGCGCTTTATAAACAGTCAAACCAGAACAGCAGATGTGATTATTGTGAATAAAACAATTGTTTCAAAACAGTATGTGAATCAAACTAAACTTTGACATGTATGTCATAATCGATCAATATTATGTGCCTCTGATCTTTAACTATACTCAAGATAATTAATAATTTCTACTTTTTTTAACTGAAAATTGTGTTATACTTTCATGTAAATGAGGTCTATTTATTTTATTCTACACATTTAAATAGGAAGCATACAAATGGTGGTAATAGGTTGGAATGAAGTTTCTTAAAGGAATACTTCATAAACAGTCAGACCAGACCGGGTCAATTCGACCCAGGAGGACAACATAGGAGGGAATATTTGCTGACATTAATTTTTTGTAATAGTTTCAAAACAGTATCCTGACTAAACTTTGACATATACCAGTCTGTGATAATCCATCAACACGTGCCTCTGATCTTTAAAACAATTAATAATTTCTGTATTTCTTTTTTTAACTCAGAAAAGTTCTATTGACATTACACTTTATGGTTCATAAACAATCAAACCAGACTGGGTCAATTTGACCCGAAAGGACAACAGGAGCATGGTCGATGGGAAGACAATACAAGGCTTAAGAAGAGAGCATGTCAGACTAATTTCTGCAAAACTCTTTTGTTAATGAATGCATTGAAAACACACACACACACACACACACACACACACACACACACACACACACACACACACACACACACACACACACACACACACACACACACACACACACACACACACACACACACACACACACACACACACACACACACACACACACACACACACACACACACACACACACACACACACACACTCACAGTCAGCCTCGCTTACCTGCCAGTCTTCCCTCCAGGCTGGTGTTGGCCCAGCTCAGGTCAGAGCTCAGCTGGCCCAGTTGAAGAAGAAGAAGAAGAAGAAGAAGAAGAAGAAGAAGAAGAAGAAGAAGAAGAAGAAGAAGAAGAAGAAGAAGAAGAAGAAGAAGAAGAATATAAATGATGCCTTTATTGTCATTGAGCAGCATTAATACAACTACTGTAAACAAACCAAGCCTGTCAGCCTCTACTCTGCATCCTCCATAGTTTCTCCGTCACCTGCTGGATCGTTCAGAGGCAGTTATGGGCAGGATTTAGGTGTGTCGACAGCCACAAGTCAGACTGTGATAGACCGATGGTTTGTCCAATCACCTGCATTTTTTAAAGCACCTGCCCTTTTCCAACCAGTTTCCCAAGGGCAAGATGGTGCTATGAAATGTCATTCAATTTAGACCCCTAGACCCGCCCTCAAAACAGCAGCAGGGGCTGCAAAGTTGCACAGACTCATTTAGCTAGCATGCGGAGTGCAGCAATTCAACATATTATATTGGCAGGGGCGTTTGTAGGGAGTGGCCAGGAGGGGCACTGTCCACTTCTCCAGGGAACAAAGATGGTGCATGTAGCAAAAAGCCACTCATTGAAAGTATAAAGCATCAGTGAGAGTCAGACCTTGATCTGCAGCGCCTCCAGGTCTCTCCACAGGCTGTTGGTCTCCTGAGTGTTGTTGTACATCAGATAAATCTGAGAATGTGAGGACTCTGTGAAAACTGAAACAGAGACAAACACATTGTAAAAGAGGGTGGTGCAGGTCAATCTTTTTCTTCTGCTTTTTTTTTATTTATTTTTAAGTTTGACAAAACAAAAGAAAATATTCAAGTCCCACATATGAATGAAACATGGTCTCTAACCTGCACCATGCTCTTTAAAGTCCCTGGAAACACATATGAATGAAACGTGGTCTCTAACCTGCACCATGCTCTTTAAAGTCCCTGGAAACACATATGAATGAAACGTGGTCTCTAACTTGCACCATGCTCTTTAAAGTCCCTGGAAACTACATTCTGAAATGTGTACTGGGGACACTTATGTAGACACGCCCCCATAGTTTCAGAGCAGAGAATACTGCTTCTTTTTTCATGACTTCGAAACCTAATTTTATATATAGGACGTTTTTTATCGTTCAAATGTGGCTGTGTGGTTAATAATAATAATGACAATCAATCAGCTTCTGTGGTGTGACTAATTCAAAACACATAATTTTATGTTTGCTTTCCAGGGACTTTGCATTTCAGTTGAATTTTATATACTGGTATAAAGCTATAAATAAAGCTATGAATTGGATTTTAACAGTAGCCTATATCACTACAACAAATATGAATGTATTTATTTTAAATACTCTGAATTATTTGAACCAAATAATGAGGCCTCTTCATGCTATCAGTAATTCGGCAACAGATGTATGAAAAGGTTTCAGTTCTACCTTTATATAAGAGGAGAATAATCAATCCGCTCAGCAAGATGAGGTAACCAATAGCCACGTATAAGCACCACTGTGTTTTTTGCCGCTTCGACTTCACATCTGAAACACAAACAGAAAACCGCAATAGCGCAGCTTTAATCGCTCTGGATAAGTCTAAACATCAACTTGGACCCCAGAGTAAGACTCAGACTAATATATTAGCTTTGAAAAGACTCATATAAGCTCTACTTCAGGCAGGCACTCACCTTCAGTCTGGAAGCTGTGGAGGTCACTCCTGCTGAGGGACATTTCAGACAGTGGGTTAATATTGGCATACACGTGACCCTCCACGTTGTCCACCGGTGGCTCCATGAGAACAGAGTTGCCCTCGCCTCCTCCATCAGGAGCTCTTATAATAACGCCGCGTGACGTAGGGGAAACCAAACTCCTCATGGGGAGGAAGTATCTGTTTTGAGGCTGAGGTGAACAGAACTCAGCATCAAAAACATATGCAGTGTACAGTTCATAGGACAGGGAAGTTGAGCGATGGGTCATATAATGTGACTCACATTGATCTGTTTGCCAGAGTGACATTACTGTCACGATGTAGTTGAGAAAGACTCAAGTGTGTGCTCCGATACTGGTTCCGGCCGTATCGCCCAGCCCTATAGATACCTGCAGATGAGGAAGAGTGGTTGAACAGGAGGGGGTATGATTTTGTGTATTATGTTATAATACTATACTATATGAATAAGGAACTTGTACGGCTGTAGAGAAGTAATGTTATATTGTTGATATGGCAATGGGGGGGAGGCTGTCTTGTCTTGGTTCTGTTTTTTTCTTTGCTGTATTGTTGACCAGTGCACGCAGTGGTGCAGGCCCTATAACAGGGTTTGTCCACACAATTTGCAAGCCCATTTGGGAGACCATTTGGTCCCACTCAGAAACCATAAGACCTGCCGCTACCGAACTTGGTATAGTAGGTTCACAGAGTCACCTTACTATGGGCGGAAAAATACACTCGTTGACCACTAGGTGGCGCTATATCAGCCCTCTTTACATTTTGGTCCATAACTTTTGAACCATAGCATCTACAATCAAAATTATTGATTGATTTGTCCCTGGATTCCTTGGGTCATTCCGCATTTGCTATATAGGCCCCGCCCATTCCCGCCTAACTAGATTTTCTTCCATTTTGAATTTTCCCCAAAAGCGTTTTTTTCGCTATTTCTCCTTCAAATTTTGTCCAATCTTCACCAAACCACATCACACAGCGTGGGTGGACGGTCCTACACAAAACCTATTCTCCACCGTTGTGATATAATCGACTTCCGAACTTTTGTTGGTGTGGCCTAGTTCACAAAAAACTCCCTAACTCCGGAACGCATTATCCCTTGCGAATTAACCTTGGTACAGGTGTGCAGCTATGTACTCTGAGCTGATAAAAAAAACAATTGTGTCATTTCAACTATAGGGGGTGCTATGGCAACAATAAGTACCCGTAGCTCACAAACCATAAGAGCGACGGTTCCCAAATTGGGTACATAGGTTCACAGAGTACTCTTGTACGCTGGCCTAAAAAATTACATGATTGACCTCACGGTGGCGCTATAGCTGCCCTCTTTACGTTTTGGTCCATAACTTTGGAACCATAGCTTCTACGGTCAACATTCTTTCTATATAAACCACGTCCATTTCCATATAACTAGATTCAGACTTTTGTCCAAAAGCATTTTTTCGCTATTTCTCCTTAAAATTTTGTCAAATCTTCACCAAACCACATCTGTCCTGCACAAAACCTGTCTTGCTGTTTTTTGAAAGACCTCACCGTTGTGATATACACAAATCCGGCAAAGTCCCGGATGTAAACAAGCCGCCATTACTGTGGTGGCTTACTGCTGTGGCTCCTGGGGGATTACAATACAAGGCGCACGTTTGAATGCAAGCTGTCCTCGAGTGTATATTTTTCCTGATATTTTTCTACGTTTACATTTTTATTCAACGTTACTTTTGACAACGATGTCTAGGAAATGGGGAAGAAGCTGTGCAGTTCTGAGCTGCTCCAACAGTAGTGGCAAACTTCAGCTTTGTGTAGCAGGGTGACCTAAACCGGTGGGTCCCGCCCACTAACTTATACACACCAGGGGCCGGTTGCACCAACCAGTCTTACGACTGGTCTTAGAGAAATACCACGGTGATTTTAGCGCAGCGTGGGGGGCCCGGGGGGGGGGGGGCTAGATCTATAAAGAACTACAGACATCATGTTAGATTAATATCCTCTTTACTGTGCTGTTGCTTTAAAATGATACAAAAAATAAATGTCTCCCTATATAATATAATTTATATTCTGCATACAGGTCACATGGCAGAATACTGCTCAATTAAATACAATGGCCCATCTACACAAACATCACTTACAGGGGAGTTACTTACCCATTAACTTCAATAGAACTGTCCCCAAAGTCTAGCCCCAATCTAGCATCAATGCAAAATCTGAATGTTGTGAGTTATCTCTCTTCCTTCTATAGCACACAGAGAGGAAGCAAATTGTTGCATTTCTGATCAACTGTCACATTAAAACATCAATGACAGATGACTAGATCTGGGGGCCGGGGCTATTTTTCTAAAAAAAAAGTTTTATATTTGTGTGTATAATTTGCAAATGTAGGCTACATGTTGAAAAACCAATACAAAAATTGTCACACACAAAAAGATCCGTTTGCCTGCTCAACACAACAGGGGCACTATCTTCCGACAGGCGCTATCCCCTATTAGCGCTTGCGCAACCTGTTTGCGCGTGCCTTAAGGCAGGGAAGATAGCAGTCCACCTTGCGCCAGTGTCCAGGTGTTATGGCGAGTTTTGCACCCCAGCGCCGGCAGCATCCCCACCTCACAGGAGCATGTTGTAATGATTTATACAGAAATGTAACTGTTTAAAAGTGATATAATTGTCTGGTAGACGTGACCTCCCTGATTTCTAAGTTAAAACAGCCCCGAAATATGTTGGGGATGCAATTCTCGGCGGGCATGCGAAAACGTGCACGGCACGTGTCGCAGACGCAAATTAGAGCCGTGCCAAAATCCCCAAAATTTGATTTGGGCGGTCTTAACTACCAGAATTATTCACGGTGTGGCCAGGCAATCCTGGGCATTATGTCAATCCACATCAAATCAGATTCCCGTCTCGCAATGGCTGTTTGCACGAGGCATGCAATATGCTGTAATTCTCTCCATGCGTAATAGAGTGCTCGTGGAGGACAGAGAGAGCTTATTGACAGATCGTCTGTGGTGTAGAGAGCTGCAAACCCGAGGGTACCCTCACGGGCCCCTCGGGCCGACCAAAACGGGCCGAGGCCGGGCTTGTTTTTTTTGTTTTTTTAATTAATAGGTCCGGGCCGGCCGGGGTCGGGCCGTTTCAATAATTCAATTAAATAATGTTGTATTAGCGTACTCGCTTGATTTGACACAGCAGAGCACAGTCAGACAAAGAGGAGGAGTGCACAGACACTCCCCCAGCCACACAGTCACACACAGACCCTCACGTGACGTTAGTAGCTGTAGACAGCTCCCGAAGAGAGATAGAGAGAAAAAACAAGCCGTTTGTGCCGTGTCCGTCCATGTACAGCGAGCGGACAGCTCCCGAACACAGAGAGAGAGAGAGAGTCAAATAGAGAGACAGACAGAGAGAGGCTGCGCAGGACGGCCGCGCGGCGACGCAGCACGCGGAACAGAGAGGGAGAGAGATGTGTCATTATATCGTAATATTGGCTTTGGGCCTCGCAACGGGCTCGGGCCAATTAATTGTATAACTCCTCCGGGCCGGACCGGGCACGGGTCTGCATGTCACGGGCCGGGGAGGGCTCGGGCCGAAATTTCAGGCCCGCGCAGCTCTCTACTGTGGTGCCAACGACCCTCCGGCTCATGAAGGTAAATAGCCTATGGCCATTGTCCAACAAGTTTTCTCAATTAATTTCCCTCTTTGCGATGTGATCAAAGTTTCTCAGTGAGTTATAGTTGATTGCCTCACTGAATTATTTGCTAATACCTAATTTTAGCAGCATAATTTGATGTATTGGTGTGGCAAGGCTGTGCGTAATGACATCCAAAATAAATTATTTTTTGCAATGCGCTGCGCTGCACGGAGATTACGATGCACTCCCAGCGCAGCGAGGTATTTGCGCGTAAACGGTCCTCTTCAAAGCTCTTAGCGCAAAGTAATTGCGCGCTGCTGATGATAGGATAATGCCATCCATCCCCACATTTTAGCGCTGAAACGCCTGCTTTGGCATGTGGCAGCCTATGCCCAGTACAATTATCACAGGCATGCTCTTGTCTCAGCCCCAGATTTGCATTGTGCACGGCGTTAAACGAGCACAAACGCTAAATTAGCACTTTTGGGAAGATAGGGCCCCAGGCCTCATCAAGTTCCTCAGCTTTTGCCGCTGGCTCTCAATGTCTCTTTAGAGGATCTAAAGCAGCCAGAGGGAAGTTCAGTGATCAGGGATCAATATCACCAATGTATCAGTAACTCTGTATCACACACACACACACACACACACACACACACACACACACACACACACACACACACACACACACACACACACACACACACACACACACACACACACACACACACACACACACACACACACAGCAGTCTGGACAGCAGAGGGACCAGTCTATTCCCTGGAACTACAGACTTTACAAATGTTTCCAGTCAGGAAGCTGAGTTTATCATGTGAGTGGGGCAATTGTTTGGGCAACCCTCCCAGCAACAACTAACAAATGGAGACCAAAATTGTCTCACATTTGGCGACATTTTGTTGAGTGATTAAAGCAGCAATGTTTCCCAAAATGTTACCTTTAGTGTCATAACACACGACACTGTAGGCCAGTGGTTCCCAACCTTAGGGTCGCGGCCCTAAGTGGGGTCGTCTGGATTTCAAATAGGGTCACCTGGAATTAAGAAAATAAATAAAATAACACCACACCACACAACTTAATACTACCCAAGATGATTAGGGTCACTTGCGATGTTTTTTGTTTTGTTTTGTTCTGAGTTTAAAGTGATAATCTCTAAGATTTCAGCTTTGTTCTCCTGGGTGACACCTATGGTGATGAGTGGTAATTGCAGGTAAGATCCAAACAATGTTGCATTATGTGACATTACTAATGTCACTGTCACATAATTCATTATATAGCAAAGGCTACAGTGTAGGCAATACAAAGTATTTGTCAAATCAGCTATCCGACCCACATAGGCTATTATATGACTCAATTATTGTAGTCACTTATTGGTAAAAGTGTTGCTCCAAAAAGTTGCCTGTGTGTTATTGGCTTTAGCTGAACATAATCCAATCCAAACTGCCATGACTTTATAACCTGTGTGTTATTAGCTTTAGCTGAACATATCCAATCCAAACTGCCATGTTTTTATAAGAACAAAACAATATTCATGTGATTTACTGTGTGGAAACAAATCAGGTCTTAAACAGCTCTTAGCCCTAAAAAACCCACTGCGCCTGTGAGCGCACCAGTATTCTGGAAATCCTGACTTGGATACATTACGCATGGCATGGATGTCCCTCTCCAAAACCTGTCTCTCACGCACGCGCACACACACACACACACACACACACACACACACACACACACACACACACACACAACACACACACACACACACACACACACACACACACACACACACACACACACACACACACACACACCGGGCCGATTGGGCCAGTGACCGGGGACCTCTGACCTGTAGGGGCCTCGGAAACCCCACCAACTGTCGTCTCATCCTGCTTTTTCTGTCTTTCGCAGGCTGTAGTGAGCTATCACTATTAAGCATGTCATGCTGGCTTGTCGGGAAGCTAAGGTGGCTAAATTACGCTCCAAATGTAGGTAAAATGTTGGCATGGGCATGGCCATTTTCAAAGGGCTCTCTTCTCAAGGGGGACACCTCGGCATTCCGAAATGTCGGCACTCCGAAATTTCGGAAAGAATTGTCGGAATGGAGATCTGTCTCGCCATTGCGAAAGAACCCTAACCCTAACCCAGGGGACCGGCTGGAGCTAACCTCTCCCAGCCCCCACGTCTAAACCTAACCTCTCCCGCCCCCCATGCCTAAACCTAACCTCCTGCAGACCCTAAACCTAACCTCTGCCACCCCCCACGCCTAAACCTAACCTTTCCCACCTCTGTAGGCTAAATAACTCAAGATGCTATGTCGGAAAGGCGGACCTAATATCTTTCGCAATGGCAAAACCTTTTTTGGAGATAAAAAGGGCCGCCTCTCCGAAAGCATAGAAGTCAATGATCGGAATGCCGACACTTCGGAATGGCGAGATGACCCCCTTCTCAAGACATCTGAGTGAGAATGGTTATGGTTACCCACGAGTTCCCACTTTACAGACATGCCCACTTCCCCTAAACAGTCTTGGAATTGCATAAATTGGGTATGCTGCTCGCTACCCAATTGCCGAAAAATGCAATTCTTACAGAAATCTCCAAATGTCAAAAGATATTGATACCAAAAATCACAGCATTAATTCTTCTATGGTTTTCCTCAATGTCTTGGTGTATTTGGAGGGATTCTTGACCTTTTTTTTATCAATCTTGCACCAACTCTGTGTAACAAAATGGCATCAACTAAAAAATGGCTGCAACAGTTTGAGACATAAATGAGCCTGGGGATGGCCATCATATAAGTACCATATAGGGGGGCCTCCAAGTGTTTGTGCCCATGCAGGACCTCGGCATGTAGGGGGGCCTCCAAGTGTTTGTGCCCATGCAGGACCTCGGCATTCCTAATCCGTCCTTGGGAACAGAGCTAGTGAGATTTGGAGGAAGGTCTGGGCCAGTGCATCGCAGGGCAGCCTTCCTGCTCACGCTCTCACCATATCACCATGTCACCATGTCACCATGTCACCAGGTCAGCCTTCCTGCTCACGCTCTCACCATGTCACCATATCACCATGTCACCATGTCACCATGTCAGCCTTCCTGCTCACGCTCTCACCATGTCACCATGTCAGCCTTCCTGCTCACGCTCTCACCATGTCACCATGTGAGCCTTCCTGCTCACGCTCTCACCATGTCACCATGTCAGCCTTCCTGCTCACACTCTCACCATGTCACCATGTGAGCCTTCCTGCTCACACTCTAACCATGTCACCATGTCAGCCTTCCTGCTCACACTCTAACCATGTCACCATGTCAGCCTTCCTGCTCACACTCTAACCATGTCACCATGTCAGCCTTCCTGCTCACACTCTAACCATGTCACCATGTCAGCCTTCCTGCTCACACTCTCACCATGTCACCATGTCAGCCTTCCTGCTCACACTCTAACCATGTACCCAGGGCAGCCTTCCTGCTCACACTCTCACCATGTCACCATGTCAGCCTTCCTGCTCACACTCTAACCATGTCACCATGTCAGCCTTCCTGCTCACACTCTAACCATGTCACCATGTCAGCCTTCCTGCTCACACTCTCACCATGTCACCATGTCAGCCTTCCTGCTCACACTCTAACCATGTACCCAGGGCAGCCTTCCTGCTCACACTCTCACCATGTCACCATGTCAGCCTTCCTGCTCACACTCTAACCATGTCACCATGTCAGCCTTCCTGCTCACACTCTCACCATGTCACCATGTCAGCCTTCCTGCTCACACTCTAACCATGTACCCAGGGCAGCCTTCCTGCTCACACTCTCACCATGTCACCATGTCAGCCTTCCTGCTCACACTCTCACCATGTCACCATGTCAGCCTTCCTGCTCACACTCTAACCATGTCACCATGTCAGCCTTCCTGCTCACACTCTCACCATGTCACCATGTCAGCCTTCCTGCTCACACTCTCACCATGTCACCATGTCAGCCTTCCTGCTCACACTCTGTCCGGGCCGGACCGGGCACGGGTCTGCATGTCACGGGCCGGGGAGGGCTCGGGCCGAAATTTCAGGCCCGCGCAGCTCTCTACTGTGGTGCCAACGACCCTCCGGCTCATGAAGGTAAATAGCCTATGGCCATTGTCCAACAAGTTTTCTCAATTAATTTCCCTCTTTGCGATGTGATCAAAGTTTCTCAGTGAGTTATAGTTGATTGCCTCACTGAATTATTTGCTAATACCTAATTTTAGCAGCATAATTTGATGTATTGGTGTGGCAAGGCTGTGCGTAATGACATCCAAAAGAAATTATTTTTTGCAATGCGCTGCGCTGCACGGAGATTACGATGCACTCCCAGCGCAGCGAGGTATTTGCGCGTAAACGGTCCTCTTCAAAGCTCTTAGCGCAAAGTAATTGCGCGCTGCTGATGATAGGATAATGCCATCCATCCCCACATTTTAGCGCTGAAACGCCTGCTTTGGCATGTGGCAGCCTATGCCCAGTACAATTATCACAGGCATGCTCTTGTCTCCGCCCCAGATTTGCATTGTGCACGGCGTTAAACGAGCACAAACGCTAAATTAGCACTTTTGGGAAGATAGGGCCCCAGGCCTCATCAAGTTCCTCAACTTTTGCCGCTGGTAGAATGGCTCTCAATGTCTCTTTAGAGGATCTAAAGCAGCCAGAGGGAAGTTCAGTGATCAGGGATCAATATCACCAATGTATCAGTAACTCTGTATCACACACACACACACACACACACACACACACACACACACACACACACACACACACACACACACACACACACACAGACCTTTTTTATTATCCTTTTGAGAAAAGTTCATACCTCGTTATAACAAGAAAAGTTTCCCATTATAATGAGATACTGAGCATATTGTATTTTCCCAGTGTGGCAGCTCTATGCTGCCGTAGAAAGTGACCACATGGTGGGGGGAAAGCGGACACTCTAAAAAGCCTGCACTTTTACAATCTGCCTGGAAAAAATGTCAGTCAGAAGATTTTCTTTAGCTTTAAACCCTGGGTTTAAATTGCAACAAAGCAGTCATCAGCAGAATGCCCATCAGAAGAACCATTACTGCCAATCAGAGGTAGCCTAGTCTCTCCAAAATGGTGGAGTTGCTGTCTGCTGATCATTGACGTAAATAATATGGACATAGCTATCCAATTGAATTTCTTCTACCTAGCAGAGTTCAAACGTTGGCCGTCACCATCTTGATTTTTCGTCAGCACGTGGGAGGGAATGGGTTGAGTCCTTCCGGACCTCACGTGAGATGGGAGTTTCCCAGAGCCGCAGCTCCGCCTGCTATTGGTCCGTGATCGGCAAGCTGCGTGATCACTGGACAGGCGATATGTCAATCATCCCCTTTGCTATAATCTATACAGTTGTTATGAAAAGGTGAAATTAGCTATATAGACCAAAACCGTGTTTCGCCCCCTAACTGGAAAAATGTTTAATCCTGTTACAAAGACGGCCATTTTAACAAGGGGAGATCTGCCTATACTGCCCCTTCCCCCAAGTGGCCATTCGAGGAATTACAGCTTAAAGGAGCACTAACCCCAAAACACTTTTTTTCAGCTTTTAACCAATATGACTTTGGGGGTGATGTGTGAAGAATTCTGGTCAAAATTTCCACATTTGACACCAAACTGTTGCAATTTGACCATTTGTATCATTTTTCAGCAGCATATCTGGCATAAGCGCCCTCTAAGGGTGGAACACTGCTTTTTTTTTTTTCTCAAATGAATGGGATATTTGGTACAACCTGACGTCACGGTCGGTTTAGCGCGTGCATCTGGTGCATCTCCAAAGCCTATACAACTAGGCAAGATGGAAAAACCTCACTTAGTATCAGGCTCCAGAGGGCTCTAACTGAAGTAAAAAAAAATCTGTTTGCTCTTAAAATACTGAACCAAACGTCGTCAAAGTTGGCACATGTCTTAATTATAGTTAGTTTCCCGCTGAATGTGTCACTACTTTATTAATATCTTACCTGGATAAGCTCGAATGATGATGTTTATATTATCAGTCCGAGTTGGAAGCACTGTCTCCAGCCCAGGTAGGCGGGAGAGAGTCGTACTGTAAACCTCATGCACTAGCCCCAAGCTCCGGGGGCGCGCGCAGCAGCAGCTGGGCTCTCGGCCAGAGCAGAGAGAGCACAGTCTGACATTTCCGCAAACAAATCTCATGGCAGTTTAGCGCATATGTAAAATATAACGCTATACTACGACGTGACAACGTGACAACGTGTCTCTAAACATATCGGCTAATATAATATCGTCACTGTGTACAAGCAACGCCAACTTTTCAGGAAATGAAGTCAGCAGAGCAGAGCGACTGGCTCTGTCTGAGTGTGTGTGTGCTCCTCGGGGGGATTTGCATGGGAACAGTCTGTGAGGAGGAGAAGAGCTCTGCCCTGCACTGCCTGCGCCCTGAGAGGAAAAATCAGAGGTTCTGTAACTTTCAACAAGAATCACGAAAAGCCCCAAAACGCAAATTAAAAACGGATTTCATTGCGCGGTTTATCTCTAGTTAGACGAGGGAATTACGTGGAGAAATCTCGCATTGTGTTACCCCAGAGCAAGAGGTTTGTCCTATTGTGCGGTGTGCTGCGGTAACGAGCCCACGTCACTTTGCTCTCGTAACGTAGTTAGACACGCTGCCATAGAGATACATGCAGAAAAATAATTAAATTTCTAGTTCGCCACTGAATTACCAAATTGATATAACTTTCAACCATTTTGAGCAAAGCTGTTTCCAAACAGGCCACCAGCGTTGGCTAGTTGTTGATATTTATAAAGATATTGCCCCTCTCAAATAAATTATTTTTGAGGCAGTAGGCAAACTGTAATGGCGTCGATTTCCGAAAAAAAATCTTCACTTGAACACAGCCAAAGAGTCTAGTATAGACAAGAGCATATGGCATTTCTTGGTTTTTTCCATAGGTATTTTCAAATCACTGTTCTGATACATATCTAGGGGGTTAGTCCTCCTTTAAACAAAGACTTCTGCACCTTCCTGGGAAAGGGGGTGGGCTTGGCCACTGGTGCTGATGTTGCAATGTAACAATCTATTGACTGTCAGGTCTTAGCAATGAAAGGTCTTTGATTAAACTGGAGTAGACAGAAGTAAGAACACATGAAGAGGAACAGAGTCATCGGTCTCTGGTGGCCAGGGGTGCTGATGACCACAATTGCTTGACATCACTGATGACATAATCACCGATGACTAGGGATAAGACTCGTTAATTTTTATTGATATTGATACCATTTTCGAGTCTGCTTAACGAACCGGGTCCTTATCGGGTCCACTATCGATACTTTTCTTTTGTATTATTTGGTGGAAAGACATGACGACATTTTTTTTTTACAGAACTGTTTTTTTTATTGCTTAACTGTGAGTCTGTGACTGTTTCATTTCTGAACAGAAGGATTAGCCTTGTCTCCAATAAACAAAAACTGCTGATGCTGTTGCTGTGCATTTATTTGAAAAGGAATAGGGCCCACATGAGTCATGACATGCAAATAGTGGGTAGGCCCCATTCAAATTATTATAAAATTAATGGTTGTATTCTCATTTAAATATTTGCTTTGATTGAAACAAAAATCTTGGCATTAGTATTTTGTATAGTCTATAACAAGCTGTTAGGAGTTAAACAGGTCATAATTCCCTCTCTCAATTTTATATTGCTGTGAAAACACATTTATTGTGGACTGCAAACTATTTGGGCTTATTTTTTATTTTTATATTTTTACGGAATACACATTGAATATCCACACTGGGTAGAATAGCCTCTATACCTAATATATACAATCAATGCTCTATACCCACTTTCACCTACAGTATTAGGCTACATTGCCGCTTGCCCTCCTAATGGTGGGACAACGGTAGGCTACATGTCATGAGTTGTCACAGAGCAGGACGCATGGCACAAGGAACTTTCATCACTGCCTGGGAGCGCATATTTTGGGATTATTTTATCAAGTGGATTATGTCAACGAATGGGATTTGCCGTGGAGGCGTGGACAATGCATACCTTGGGTGGATGATGATGATGCGATTGGAGCAGACGGGGTTTCCTTGCGAAGACAGTCAAAGGTTTCGCTTTTATTTGTTGGCAAACGAAGGTGCTTATTCATGGAGGATGTGTTTCCACCCTTACAAGCAATCAGCTTGTCACAGATTTGGCATTTGGCTAAAGGCTTGTCTTTCACTTTGGTGAAGTGAAGCCAAGCTTTTGAGCGTTTCAGACGTTCAGCCATCCTGTCGCTTCACTTCCTCCTGTGTCTGTGTTCGCAATCGCAACCAAATGAATGATCAAAGGAGCAGTGAAAAGGGGGCGTGTCGCATCACGCCTGATGCACGTGATTCAATCCTTAATCGAATTAAAAGTTGTATTACAGTCACTCACGTGCGCGACACGGCAGCACACAGGCTTGACTGAGTCAGTGACAGGGCGCTTCACAGCGAATCCAGCGCACAGATCAGAGAGGGGAAACACTAGGCGCAGCAGACCAGCAGCACAGCGCAGCGGCCACTACTCGATAACAGTATCGATAAGGTCGGACCTTATTGATTTTCGGGTTTCGGCTTATCGATACCCGGGTCCTTACGGACCCGGGTATCGAGTCCCATCCCTACCGATGACGTCACAATTGTTTGAGTGACATCACTGATGACATGACATCATCAGTGATGTCATAAATGGCGATGAGGCTGCTATTTGGGGAAGGCAAAATTCAACACGGGGAAAGTGAAGTTCAGGTCAGGATTCCTCTGGGGAAATTTCTGAGACTTTTCCTAACCGACAAAATTGATGTGGTGACAAAGACAACCCTCTGAAAGGTCGCCCTACATCATATATTCATGTTTGTCACAAATCTCAGGATCAGAGGGAAGAAGTCAAGGGTCCTTATGATCCCATTGAAGCTGTAGTTTGCCAATATCAGCACAGCGGTTTCGTAGCCATGGCTCACCAGAGAGGAGTCAACAGTCTGCAGTTCAACCAGGACCAGAGTTGTTTCTGTTGTGCCATGGAGACTGGGGTCAGGATCTACAATGTGGAACCCCTGATGGAGAAAGGACACCTAGACCACGAGCAGGTGGGCAGTGTTGCCCAGTGCTCCATGCTGCATTGATCCAACCTGTTGGCTGTAGTTGGAGGTGGAGTCAATCCCAAGTTCTCCGAGATATCTGTGCTGGTCTGGGATGATGCCCGGGAGGCACGGGATCCTAAGGACAAGCTGGTGCTGGAGTTTACCTTCACCAAGCCTGTTCTAGCTGTCCGTATGAGGCATGACAAGATTATCATTGTTTTAAAAAAACAGGATCTATGTGTACAGCTTTCCAGACAGCCCCGTGAAACTGTTTGAGTTTGACACCAGAGACAACCCCAAAGGACTGTGTGATGTGTGTCCTAGTCTGGAGAAAGAGCAGCTCGTCTTTCCCGGTCACAAATGTGGCAGCTTGCAGCTGGTTGATTTGTCCAACGCCAAGCCTGGCACATCCTCTGCCCCATTCACCATCAACGCACACCAGAGTGAGATAGCCTGCGTGTCGCTGAACCAACCTGGGAGTGTGGCAGCATCGGCCTCCCGCTAAGGAACCCTCATCCGCCTGTTTGACACAACAAGTCGAGACAAGCTGGTGGAGCTACGCAGGGGAACTGACCCGGCTACTCTCTACTGCATCCACTTCAGCCATGACTCCTCCTTCCTGTGCGCCTCCAGTGACAAGGGCACAGTGCACATCTTTGCACTGAAAGACACCAAACTGAACCGACGCTCTGCATTGGCTCGTGTTGGGAAGGTGGGCCCTGTCATTGGTCAGTACGTGGACAGCCAGTGGTCTTTGGCCAGCTTCACCGTGCCAGCTGAGTGTGCCTGCATTTGTGCATTTGTGCCTGTATTTGTGCATCCATTTGATTTGAAAACGTGATTTCCCTTGTTCTTTTGATTATATATAAAGGACTTGGACGTGCTATATAAACATCATGGAAGTCTTTAAGAAACAATTAAGTTATCCTTTATTTATCCCCATGGGGAAATTCATCCTCTGCATTTGACCCATCCTCTACTAGGAACCTTCCTAGAGCTAGGAGCAGTGAGCAGCCGCAGTGCAGTGCCCAGGGGACCAACTTATTTTTGCCATTGCCTTGGTCAGGGGCACTGACTGGAGTATTAACCCTAACATACATGTCTTTTTTGGTGGTGGGAGGAAACCCACATGAACACGGGGAGCAGCCTGCCCTCCAACTGGATACGACCCACAACATCGTTTGTACAAGCAGCCGTTTCAACGTTAAGTGGCCTCTAGCGGTCATGTGACCAGTCATGTGACCATCCCCATGTCCTCAGGGCCTACTGCCATGCAGGTGGGGTCGTCAAAAAGGGCCTTTCTGTGTGGAGTTTGCATGTTCTCCCCGTGCTCCCATGGGCTTTCCTCCAGATAGGAAGCCTCTGCTAAAAAAACATGCAAAAAAAGAAAAGGAAAGAAAGGAGGGAAGGAGGGAAGAAAGGAAGGAATTGGATGAGGGTGATTGTTAATTGGTCAATTGTTAACAGCACAGCAACAGCACATGTCAGTTATAAGGACATCATCCTCAAAGAGATACATGTTGCCTTCATTCAGACAAAGTAGCCACATGGTCACTGATGAAAATACTACAACAATGGTTTAAACTTTAAGGGAAAGAACAAAATATAGAAAATCAACTTCTTATTCTAAAAATTAAAAGAAACAAGAAATATTTTACATTTATTTCCAAATGTACCGTTTTCCCACTAGATGGCACTGTGACATTAAGTTTAATCAGGTGGCTGCAGTGGCTGATATGTAAGGGTTAATGCACGACGAGGTGTACATTATCACTTTTTAAGGGACGACGCGAGAGGCGTGAACCTCGCCTCGGACGGTTGCCTCTGCGAAGTCCCTTAAAAAGTGATAATGTACACCTCGAAGTGCATTAACCCGCTTATACCATGGTCACTTGCCAACAAAACAATAAGACCAGTCATTTATATTTCCATGTATAATAAATGAAGCAATCTAAATGGCTAAATGTCTGTTATTCATACTGTAAATCAGTCTTCCACGAAATAAAATAGTCCCTCCCACCTCCACCCTCCGTTTTAAAGCCGACTCAAACGCTAACTTTATCACAGGAATGTGGGTTTAACGATGTTTTGCGTTCTACATTAAATGAAGACATTACCGTTTGGCCACTTGCTTTATTTTGTATGATAGATATGTATTGGCCAAGTATATTAACATTTAAGAGCGAAGAGTTTCAGGAAGTGACAGCAGCGGGGGTGTTGTATGTGTTGGGAATGGATTCAAGTGAAATGCAGAGAGAGTTGTCTCTCTCTCTCTCTCTCTCTCTGTCAAAGGCCCCGCAGAGGAAATCTCCTCTTTGTCGCCGAGAAGAGCCTGGTGACGCGAGGTTAGAAATCTCCGAAACGAAAATCAAAATTGTAAATAAGAGTTATTTTTGATAAACTGAGCACACAGGGGTGATTTAAATAGTTACTTTGACCGACTAAATTTTTTTCTCAACTTCCAAAATTGTCATATTAACCCTTAAAGGTACTGAGATTTAAACATACTGAAAAATATCTGTATCGGCCTCGAATACCCCATATCAGTCAATCCCTGATATGCAACATGTCTTTAAAACTGACTGTGCATCACAGTTTCATAGTGAGTGTATCATTCATTATTACTTTGTGTCTGTATGTTTTGTTGGTCCATTGTTTGAACAAATATTCATGTTTGATATTATTTCTTTTCTGTCAACATGTTACAATAAAGCATATATATTTGGAGATGTAGTATTGAATACATTCATACAAAACAAAACTAAGCTAAACACCAACAGTTTACCTGAGTTGAAGGAATCCATTGGAAGATCTTAGTAAAAGTTACAGACATTCACACATGGAGAACGATTCCCATCTCAACATGTCTCCCATATGGAAACAAAATATATTTTACATTATTTATTTTTGCCACAATGCATTTCAAATACATTTAGAATAGATGGGATCTTCAAAATACATTTTGAAAATGCATTTGATGCCATGCAAATCTTTTTATTTCTGTCTCTAAAATGTATTCTTACCTAAAATGCATTTGATCAAAATATATGCCGGATAACCCCGGCATGCAGATATGTGCAATATTTGAGGGAATTGTGCCTTTGATGATAAAAGCATGAGCATTGGCACAATGTTAGAGCATGACCTAAAGACAATTTTTACAACATGTTAGCAACTAAATACATATATCTGGAATTCAGGGAACGAAATTATAGTAGTAGCAGCGGTAGCAGCGAGTCTGTGGTCCGTGTGCTGTCCTGGTAGTCCATAGATAGACAAACTCGCCAAATGCAGGGGAATATATGGACGGGCCTCAGTCATGCTTAGTCATAAAATTGAAAATAAGTATATGTGTCAGGGGAGGTTATTAATGTATGGAAGGGAGGATGAGCCTGCCTTATTTTTTAGAAGAGATGGGGGATTTTATATATATATAATCTTATAAAATATGAATCAAATAAAATTCATGGTATTAATGATATTCTTAAAATTCTTCAACAGTGACAGTAGGGCACTGATGGAAAGGAGAGCAGCATGTATGTGCCCTCAGGGGTACCCTACATTAACATTACCCATGGATGTATTAAAATAACTGGATAGGGGACGTGCCACGCCCACCCTTGCATTCGGATGGAGGTTGCTGACTGGCGCATGAAGCCATCATGGGGGGTTTTTCTTCCTGGTTTTACTTTTCTGACCATGCGGCCCAAGGCGAAGTGCGCATGTGTGCCACATAAATAAAGATGGACGCCATTTGAGGTCCCGTTTAGTGAAGCCGCTGCATGTCAGATCGCCGCCCTGACGGCTGAATCCAGTATTAGGTCACAAGGCCCGCCCCCCCATGTTAGTGGATGGGAAAATCACAACCGAAATATTCACAGTAAACGTCAGATAATTTTTTTCCAAAGGTGGTTTGTATCATTTTAGATGCTATGCCTGTGCAAGTGGTAATTTTTCTGATCAGTTTGTTTTTAAAGGAGAATTTCGGTTTTTTACACCACAGTCCTCATTTCCAGCTTAAAATATGATGCTCTACTCACCGAAATATGTTTGGCTCCATTCGGATGCCCACGGAAGATTTTGAGCTCCGAGTAGTCTCCTCAAACAGGCTTGAGGGCAGACGGGGCAAGGTGCTTGCGCTCTGTAAATGTCACTTTTTCTGTCACATCGCGGCTCATTATGGTTGCAAATATAATTATGAGAACATGAAATCGATATCTAACTAACCATCGTCTGCTGGGAGTCCCGACAGCCCACTCCGTTTGCTGTCCGGGTGTCCATCACATAGATAGATCACATCTCCCGCTGCTGTTTGTTGTTGTCATATGTGGCATGATTCCACACGAGCGGTAATGGAATTGAAACGTCCATAATCTTGACATCAGATATCTATAATAATGCCAAGCTAAAACCTAAGCTAACAACATCACCGAGCGACTCAACTCTGATCTGCCCCGGATGGGGTCACAGTGCCCATCTTCCCCCTCTGTGAAACCACACTTCTTCAGAGAAACCACAGAAGGGGGAAGATAAGCACTGTAACCCCATCCGGGGCAGATCAATGCCGACTGCTGTGTTGTTGTTAGCTTAGCTTCTAGCTATTAGCTAAATAATTATATTTACAACCATAATGAACCGTGATCTGACATAAAAAGTGTCATTTACAGAGCGCGTGCAGCATGCCCCGCAGGCTCCCGTTCTAGCCCGTTTGAGGAGTGTACTCGGTGCGACAAATGTTCTGTGGGTATCCGAATGAACCCAAAAGTATTTGGGGGTAGAAAACATATTTTAAGCTGGAAATGAGGACCATGGTGTAAAAAACCGAAATTCTCCTTTAAGTAGTTATTTGACATATGAAAAGGGATAAAAATGGAAGATTGACAGCTGTGGCAGCCAGTCTCAAGCCGTCATTGGCTGGACATGCTCTCTTCTAGAACTAGCGTTAGTTTGACATAGACAGGACACAGTGCTGCTTTGTGCTTTCATGTAACGCTGCCTGGAGGTCTGGGTGGCTCTGCTGGGTGTGTGGGCCGGGACAGAGGCTCTTAGCACGGGTAGTGGCTCCCTGGAGGTCGGGGTGGCTCATGGGGTGGCTGTGCTGGCTACCAGACATATCAATGGAGCGCAATAAAAAGAACATTGTTTTGAGAAAGGTGCGCGAGGAATTAACGTTGGTTGGGGACTGAAGTAAGTTCCGAAAATATGTCTGTTTTATAAGTTACTCTAGCGTTTTTAACATAGCAATAGCGTTAGCCGCTTTCGCTAGTCAGCTGTTTTTCATTATTTATCGGCTTAATATTACTAACTTAACAACCGATAACGATAGCTGGAATAACACAATAAAATACACATATTTTCAGAACTTACCAGGTTGTCCAACTGCCAGGAAATGTGTTTTATAACATTAACTCCCGTCCCGGGTCAGATGGGGCCTAGTACGCAAGCACCAGCCATGAGCGAATTGCTAACGGGTTAGCCGTTAGCGTCACATTAACAGAGGTTTTATTTTTGGTATTAAAGCAACAAACGTTTTTATATGGATATCTCAGAGAAATGCTTTGACTGTGGGGATGTTCGTTCTTCACAAGCTCCTTTCTTAGCTGTTGTAAGGATATAGTTAAGAGAGACGAGACTAGGCAGCTAGGCTAACGTTACCACTGAGCTATATTAAATGGAACGTTACAGGCTGCGCTACCCACACTATACCAGTAAACAACGTAGCGTAAAGCGTCAAGGTTAGATTTGTAAAACCAACATTTGCTCCAAAAGGAATTAAATCATAAAGTTAATCAAAATGCCACGGAAACATTAAGCTAGCTTAATCAACACAGCAGTGCCTCGGATAATCCCCCCAGTGAGGCTGAGGGTGAGTGAGTGAGGCCTGCCTCCACTTCTGGTCCGGGCTGAGAGCGCTGAGAGCACTTATACTATACTATACTATACTATACTATACTATACTATTATACTCTACATTAGAAAGGTCAGAGGGTCGGGAAGCTCTCAGAGGTTCTAACTCAACGGGGGTACTGTGCAGATGGTTCACTGATTTTCGCTTCAAATACACATAGGCTACAGGGAGGAGATAGGGACATTCTCTCCATTCATATATCTCAGTGGTGTGCCATGACGTATTCCATGACGTCTCCCACCCCTCCCACCCATGGATGTAGATGTAGATGAAGAAAATACACACGTGTACCCGTGGCTCTTAGTGGCTTCTGAAGAAAAAATGCCCCATAAAAAAATATTTGATAATTAAAAGAGTCGTTTTAGACTTTGAGATACACCCGGAAAAATTTCCCCTGGGTTTAACAGCTGCCGGAGTCCCCATGCAAGTGGATGGGAATTTTCCTTTCTGGGCTGCATGGCGTCACGTGACTTGCAATACAGAGCTTCGCCAGCATGTTCAAATGGCTTCAAAGCCCAGCGCTATTCCTGGGGGCTTGACATTACCCCCTTGGGCATTTCATTTCCTTGGTAATTTATCTCATGCTAATCTATGATTGGTTGGTCAAACACTGGCACATTTTACAGTCAGACACAGAGTTATCCACGATTTTCAGAGATCCACCTCTGATTGCCTTTAAACGTGACCGTAATTTGAGAGACCATCTAGTATGTGTTATTCCCAGTTAATGAGAATGAGACAACTCAAAGGATCTTTAGTTGACTTTGTTTATTTCTTGTACAGCGTGTCTTTCAGCCCGCTGTCTGTGGCCACATTCGTATCTGGCGCATGCGCAATCGCCGCCCTCCCGTCATGCATCTCAACATCACATGACATCAACATCTATATGACACATCTTCCCCATCAAGACATTTTTTTTTTTTTCTTTTACATTTTTTTTTTTTTTCCCATGCTTTATACAAACAGGTTTCAAAACGCTTTGTCAACCAGAACAACTTAAATTCGCTCAATTAACCTCTGTGGAGCTTTTGAGGCTCTTCCCGACCTTCTTAACAAAATAATTTCAGGTGGACGTACAGGTGCCTTGTTTACAACTTCAGAACGTATGGGTGCCCTGTTTATCTCCTTGGGACTGTCCGAACTACAGACACTAGTGTTTTCATCTGAGGCATCTGTAACCTCCTGATTTTCTGCTTGCTCTAGCAGAGGCATTGGCACATGAAGAAGGTGTCTCCTGTTCCTTCTGTATGTCACTCCTTGTGGTGTTACAACATCATACGACCTGGGTGCCACACTTTTAAGTACTGTGGCCTCTATTCCCCAGTCTTTTCCATTATGCATTTTTACTCTATCATCTGGGCATAGGCTGCTCAATGCTCTTGCCCCTACGTCATAGCGTCTTTTCTGATCACACTTGTTTCTCTTTTTTGCTTGCTCCACCATTTTATGATGCTGCTGGTCTGACTCAGCTTGAAGAAGCATTGGTAACCTTGTTCTGATTTTTCTGTTGAATAACAGCTCTGCTGGTGACTGTCCATGTTTCATGGGGGTGGATCTATAATTTAGCAGAGCAAGATATGGATCAGTGTTGGAGTCCAATGCTTTTTTAATTAACAATTTGACTATTTTAACTCCGTTCTCTACCAACCCATTTGACTGTGGGTATAATGGACTAGAAGTAACATGCTTAAACCCATATTCCTCAGCAAAGCTTCTGAAGGCTTGGCAGCTGAACTGAGGTCCATTGTCTGACCGTACTGTATCTGGTATTCCATGACGTGCGAAGAACGACTTGATGTGGGCCATCACTGTGCTGGCGGTCGTATCCTTCAGTACAGCCATTTCTGGGTAATAAGAGTAATAATCCATTAATAGTACATACTCTTTTCCGTGCAATGTGAAGAGATCTATTCCTACTTTACTCCATGGTTTTAGCTGTTCATCTTGCTCGACCCACATCGGCTCTTTGTGCTGTTTATTCCTGTACTTCAGACATGTTTCACAGCTCCTGACTGTGTCTTCTATTGCACTATTCATTTCAATAATGAGAGACTAGAAGAAAGGTATAACAAACTTTAATGAATGGACGAACAACATTTAGATTTGGCGTATGACTCCATGATGTGATGTCGCTCCTCCTGAGCAAGAGGAGGTCGTCACTGATGTATAGGATAGAGAACCCCCCATAGGGAGTTCTACAGGAGTCATGACATGGTGGTGTTCAGGGGAGGAGGAGGGTCGAAACAACTGCAGCGGCGTAGAATCAGCAACTGCGGGTGACACACAAGGTGAGTTACACACAGACAAATACCAAGGGCCTGATGGGGGATCAGGCTGAGGGTAACCTGGACAGAGCAAACGAGCTGAACAACTTTTTCAACAGATTCAGCGGCACAGGACCCTCAGCTGGCTCACCCTCTGCCCCCAGCCACTCTGCCCCCCCCCCTGCCTCCCTGCCCCCACAGTCGTTTCACTCTCTTTCCTCTCTCTCAACCAGCTCACTCAGGGCCACCACTCCCCCCCCTTACGACCCTCCCCCCTCCCAACAGAGACTTCAAGAAGCACCACCATCCCCACCCGCTGATCCCCCCTCTACCCCCCCTACCCCCACCACCAGACTGTCTGTCACCAACAAACAGGTGAGGCGACAGCTGGGGAGGCTTAACCAGAACAAGGCAGCCGGTCCGGATGGTATCTGCCCCAGGGTCCTGAAGACCTGTGCAGAACAGCTATGTGGGGTTCTACAGCACCTCTTCAACCTTAGCCTGAGCCAGGAGAGGGTTCCGGTGCTGTGGAAGACCTCCTGCCTTGTTCCGGTTCCTAAGAAGCCCTCTCCATCTGCCCTGAATGACTTTCGACCGGTGGCCTTGACATCACACATCATGAAGGTCCTGGAGAGACTGATGCTGGCTCATCTCAGACCCCAGGTGAACTCCTACCTGGACCCACTGCAATTTGCGTACCGCCCCTGGGTTGGAGTCGACGACGCCATCATCTACCTGCTCCAGCGAGCCCACTCTCACCTCAACACAGCAGGCAGCACTGTGAGGATGATGTTCTTTGATTTCTCCAGTGCTTTCAACACCATCCAGCCTGCACTACTGCGTGAGAAGCTTCAAAGGATGCAGGTGGACGCCTCCACAACCTCCTGGATTATCGACTACCTGACAGACAGACCACAGTTTGTGCGACTGGAGGGATGTGTGTCCGACCGGGTGGTCAGCAGCACAGGAGCACCACAGGGGACTGTCTTCTCACCTTTCCTCTTCATCCTATACACCTCTGACATCCAATACAACTCAACATCCTGCCATCTGCAGAAATATTCAGATGACTCTGTAGTTGTGGGGTGTGTCAGAGATGGAGAGGAGGAGGAGTACAGGGATCTGGTGAGCCGCTTTGTGGACTGGTGTGGAGAAAACCACCTCCTCCTTAACGTGTCCAAAACCAGGGAGATGGTTGTGGACTTCAGGAGGACCAGCACTGAGCCGATCCCTATCTCCATCGGGGGTGAGGAGGTGGTGAGTGTGGACAGCTATAAATACCTGGGTGTTCACCTGGACAAAAAACTGGACTGGAGATGTAACACCGAGGCTGTCTACAAGAAGGGGCAGAGCAGACTCTATTTCCTGAGGAGGCTCAGATCCTTCAACGTGTGCAGCAAGATGCTGCATATCTTTTATCAGTCTGTGGTAGCAAGCGCAATTCTCTTTGCAGCCACCTGCTGGGGCAACTGCATCAGAGCCAGCGACTCTAACAAACTGAACAAACTTTTTAGGAGAGCGGGCTCTGTGCTGGGGACCACTCTGGAGCCCCTGGAGGTGGTTGTGGAGGGAAGGATGCTACAAAAAATACTCAAAATCATGGATGACACGACACACCCCCTTTACGACCTGCTGGCTGGACAACGGAGCGGTTTCAGTCAGAGGCTCCGTCAGCTTCCCTGTAGCAAGGAGCGTTACAGGAGGTCTTTCGTACCCACCGCAATAACAATTTACAATAACTCCTGGACACGCAGAGAGAGGAGGGCCCTCCTCTCCCTACCGCCCCCTCCCCTCCCGCCCTCCTGAACATTGAATCCTATGCACTGTACACATGCCCACATTGCACACTAACTATGTATAGTATGTATAGTCATATCAATCATTATATAAATAACAAACTGTACAGCTCTAGTTTAGTTTTAGAAATAATAGGAATATAAATAATAGTATTATTCAATACTATTTAGGAGTATTTTTAGTTGATTTAATTTAATTTACCTACAGTTTCTGGGAAACGTAAGATGTAAAGGCGGTATTAGTAAAGTGGTATATATTGTATATTGTATATTTTCGCGTATTGGTTTGTTTCTTTTCTTATTGCAATATTTTAATACTGCTGTTTCTGCACCTTACCTTAGTTGTGTAATTTTTTTTATTTGTGTAACTTTTTTATTGTTTAATTGTTTAATGTCATTGATGCTCTTGTCATTGATGCTCTTGTCACTGTCATTGATGCTACTGCTGCTGTAACGCCAGAATTTCCCCTCGGGGATGAATAAAGTACTCTATCTATCTATCTATCTGATATGAGCTACTACTCCATTCATAAGATACTCCATTCAAGTGATTGGCCAGCAGGCCAGAGCGAGGGAAAGCGTGGGACACAGTGATTGGACAGGATTGAAGGGGGCGTGTCTATTTATGACTGAGTGACATGACCTGAACAGGGCGTTGGCTGCAGGGGAAATAAAGATGAATGGAAGGAATCAATGAATGAATGAATAAGATAGTTTAATCAGGTATTGACTAAGGTAGCCTTCATTATTGAAAATTGTCTGAGACATCATTTTTGGCCAGTACAGTACATCTTTTGCACGTCTTTTACATTTTTCCATTCCCAAATGGCCCTCATGTATTTTCTTTAACATGTCTTTTTGCAAAACTTCTGGAACCACAATCCTAGAACCCTTGAATAAAACATTGTCTATGACAGACAGCTCTTCTGTGAAGTCACTATAGGGTGCAGGGATAGATCTTAATGGCCAGTCACATGTTATGCCTCTCATTACTTTTTTTAGAACTTCATTGTTTGCCGTGACTCGGGCCATTTCTTCCCACATTCTATCTGAGACTGGGCAACTCTTTCTCACCAAATTTACATGTATGATTTCTTTATGTTCATATTCAATATT
The DNA here is from genome assembly GCF_964638095.1 of Poromitra crassiceps. NCBI lineage: Eukaryota > Metazoa > Chordata > Actinopteri > Beryciformes > Melamphaidae > Poromitra > Poromitra crassiceps. The sequence goes on from NC_139627.1 coordinate 60,160,943, forward strand.
TGGTGCAGTACTATCATAAGCACGTGACAGTGTGTCCGCTACGAGCAGCTCTTTTCCTGGGCTGTATTCTAGCTGGATGTCGTATTTCTGCATGCCCAGGAACAGTCGTTGGTGGTGTGTCAGCTAGACCCCGTTTGGCAATGGTGACCAGAGGCTTGTGGTCCGTTTCAGCCCACACTGATTTACCATAGATGAATACATGAAACTTCTCACAAGCATACGCTAGGGCCAGAGCCTCCTTCTCTATCTGTGCATAATTGCACTCAGCTGCAGTGAGAGCTCTAGATGCATATGCTACGGGCCTCCACCTGTCACCATACTGCTGCAGGAGCACCGATCCTATACCTGATTTTGAGGCGTCTGCTGAAATCTTAGTTTTACGTTTTTCGTCATAGAACTTGAGGACTGGGGCCCCCATGATGAGTTGTTTTAGATCCTCAAACTCTTTATCGTGATTGCTGTTCCAACACCATTCAGTCGTGTTACACAGTAGGCTCCTCATTTGGGCAGTGTGTGCTGTTAGATTGGGCACAAATTTGCCTACATAGTTTATCATACCCAGGAAACGTTGTACACCCTCTTTGTCAGTAGGTGGCGGCATGTTTTTGATTGCTGTCACTCTGGTCTGAGTTATCTGGACTCCTTCTGCTGTCAGCATTTCTCCTAGGAAGGTTATTTTTTCTTTTCTGTATTCACATTTTTTTGCGTTTAGCTTTAGCCCATGTAATCGAGCAGCTTCTAAAGCTTGCTTTAGCCTGGCATCATGTTACTCAATTGTGGATCCACTGATCAGTATGTCGTCTATATAAACCTTTGTGCCTGGCACTCTCTCAAATATTTGTTGTAGGCTACCGTCCTGTGAAAGACCTCAGGGGCGGAGGCTAAGCCAAAAGGTAGTCTCTTAAAAAGTAGCGCCCAAAAGGGGTGTTAAACGTGCAGATCCTGGCGCTTTCTTTGTCTAGACCTACTTGCCAGAACCCCGAAGAGGCGTCTAGTTTAGAGAAGTACTTGGCCCCTGCTAAATCTCCGAAGATCTCCCCCCTGGTTGGAAGTTGAAAGTGTTCTATTTTTATATATTCATTTAGTTCCTTCGGGTCTATGCAAAGCCGTAACGGCTAGTCTGGTCTCTCTACTATTACTAGAGAGTGCACCCATTCTGTGGGCTCTTCTACTTTTTCTATTATATCTAGTGATTATAGTCGCTGTAACTCAGCCTTGAGTCTCTCTCTTAGGGCCAGTGGTACCCTTCTAGGTGCATGGATCACTGGTGTGTAATTATCCTTTAACTGTATTTTGTGCGTTACCCCGAGTTTTCCTATTCCTTCAAAAACGTCACTGTATTCATCTTCAACATTTTGTATTTCTCTTTCATTTACCTTATGTATTCGTTTCACCAGCCCTAGTACTGTACTTGCTTTTAATCCTAGGATGGACGCTCTTTTCCCTTTAACTATGATAAATTCCATCATGTGTGTCTTATGACCATCTTTCAACCTCATTTTGCATTTCCCCACATGGGGTATGACCTCCCCGTTATATGCCCTCAGTCTCACTCTAGTCGCCGTGTCAATCCGCGGCTTTACCTGGAGATTCTGCAGTTCAGTCTCCGGTATGACGTTCGCCTGGGCTCCAGTGTCCACTTTGAAGTCAATGTCTGTCCCATTTACGTTGTAGGTTTCCGTCCAGTCCTCGTCTTCTGGTACTGTAACACCTACAGAATCGACAAAGAGCTCCTCTATGTCGTCCTCGTCTGGATCCTGGACCTGCCGGATGCGGTTCATTCTCCTGTCTCGGGTCGGTCTCCTCTGCCTGCACACGCGTGCAAAGTGGTTCTTCATGCCGCAGACTCGACATTCCTTCCCGAATGCCGGACACTGCCGAGGCCGGTGTTCACCTCCGCAGTTGCCGCATGGGCGCGCTTGCTGCTCCCGATGAGTGGTGTCCTCTCTCGTGGCTTGCTTCGCCTGCCTGTCGCTCCTTCTGTTCTCCACCGTCTCTATTCTGAATTCGGCCCCGGCCATGATGCCGCCGTCCATGGATTTCAGGCGATTCTGAGATACTTCCCTGGCTTGGCATATTTGTATAGCCCTTTCTAGCGTCAGATCTGTTTCTCCCAGCAGCTTCTCCCTGAGTCCTTTATCTCTCACACCCATCACTATTCGGTCTCTGGTTAGGGAGTCTGCCAGGTCCCCAAAGTTGCATGACTGACTCTTCAGTTTCAAGTCTGTCACAAACTCTTCTACTGACTCTGTCTCAGTCTGGTTCTTGCTGTTGAACACATATCTTTCATATGTTTCATTTCGTTTTGGCGTACAGAAACGTTCAAACTTTCCTATTACCAGGTCATAGTCCTTCTGATCACCCTCGGACAGCTGAAAGCTATTGAAGAGGTCTATGGCTTCGGTTCCTGCGACCGTCAGAAGCAGCGCGATCTTCTGCGGGTCCTCTTTTTCTGTCGCCCCTGTTGCAGTTAGATATAGCGTGAAACGTTGCTTGAAACGTCTCCATTGTTCTTCTACGTTCCCAGTCAACTTGAGCTCGGCGGGAGGCTTTAGCGATTCCATCTTCCGCTTCTGCCGAGCTAGCCACAATCTGTTAGCTGGGCTAGCTTGTCCACACCGGTGCTATGGTGGCTAACGTTAGCTTCACGTGCCGACGCTAGTAATTACTCACGAGCTGCCGCTCCTGGCTTCACTGCTGGCCGGCGAGTGTAAGGCGAGTTTGTGTACTCCTGGTACCATGTGTTATTCCCAGTTAATGAGAATGAGACAACTCAAAGGATCTTTAGTTGACTTTGTTTATTTCTTGTACAGCGTGTCTTTCAGCCCGCTGTCTGTGGCCACATTCGTATCTGGCGCATGCGCAGTCGCCGCCCTCCCGTCATGCATCTCAACATCACATGACATCAACATCTATATGACACATAGTACACGCACAATTTACTAGTAAGAACACAGTTGGTCTACCAATACAGTCATTACTCAGCCCAATTCCAAATGGCAATTACCGCTGTGGCCACTGTGCCCAGTGCAACAGCACAGCTAAGAGCTCCCACTTCAGTCACCCTCACACAGGAACATTATTTCCCATTAAAAGTGTCATCACCTGTGCATCTACTTATGTTGTTTACATGCTCCGTTGCCCTTGTGGTCTCGCTTATGTAGGCAAGACGACGAGACAATTAAAGCTGAGAATTAGTGAACACAAGAGCACGATACGCAGTAATGACAGAAATTATCCTGTTTCGGTCCATTTTAATGATATGAGACATGACATATCTACACTTCGTTTCTATGGTCTAGATAGAAGAACTAAGGGTGCCACCTAGAGGTGGTGACATGGATCTGCTTTTGAAAAGAAGAGAAGTTTATTGGATTTTCACTTTGCAGACTTTTACCACTTTAATGTGATGACCTGACAGTAATAGATAGATTTACACAACAGTAGCTGCTATATCTTCCCCTTCTTCTTTTTATTTACTTTTGATCAAGCAGTAGCTCACAGTCGTTGCATTGTATTACGCGATGCGCGAGCCAACAGGACTTTCCACAACACGAGTTGAGAGCGGGTGGTGCGCGCGGAGACTGAAATCTCCGCAAACACTGGGATACTGCAACGTCTCGGCTGCACGCGGTTACAGACGGCATGGATGTGCAAGTAAGTCAATTAAGTTCAAGTTATCCGGGTCTTCTAGTAAATCCGGCGTGCAAATGGTCCACCAAGCAGCGCTATTTTTTCGTATTAATATGTTTCATGCTGCATAGACTGTCATTTTTCCAAATAAAAACGGCGACCTTAAACTGTCACATTTTTAAACTGAATTTGGCCTGTGAATCCACGGCTGACAGGGAGCTCATTTTTGAAGCTAGAGTGATACTCTTTATACCATATGAAAGTAGAAGAAATAAGGAATCTATGGGACCAAGCATGTCAACCTAGCATTTCGGGAAGGGGGTAAATAACGCTGTAGCTGATAGTCACTCCCCCTGTCTTTACTACAGCTACTGTCAACAATACAGTAGCGGAGTGGTTTTGTTTGATTTATTCATCAAACCTTTTACTGACAAACTAACTGTAAATAGCTTACTTTATTTTGAGGTGCATTGCATTGCTCAGCCAGAACTTATTCCCAGATCAACTCTGTTTCTCCTGGGCCTAAAATGCACCAGATGACAGCTGTTTAATCCATCTAATTTGTTTGTTTAAATAATGCAATTGTTTAATCAATGTGCAACAATTCACCAGCTTCTCACAACAGTTGTAGCCTATAAGCAAGTGGTTTTCAAAGGGGGGTCCCCAGCAAAAAGGGGGGATAATCTATTTTCACTATAATTCCATCCATAATTAACACAATCTAAGCTAGTGTAGAAGTGAGTAACTAAGCTAATAATAACCATAACAGCACAAATAATTGACAAAATCTCGAAATAAATATACAGTATTTACTCTGAGAAATGAAATGATGAGAAAAGGAACAATTATTGATGGTTAAAACTGAATAATGACATCACAACAGTCTAATCCTAATGCTAAATTAAACTGAGATATTCTTAAAACTGCAAAAGAAAAGAAAAAACTTGCTTGCTTTCAAGCTCAGGAGGTACATACATACTTACACACAACTCCTGTATAACTCATGTGTCTGTCCTGTGTCTGTCTATGCTTCTGGTGTTTGGGGTTTCTGTGAACATACAAGCTGTAACACTGTGCATCACAGAGCCATCTAGGAGTTCATAAATTCACCTCAGTTCTGGCCATTAGTGGAGATATGGGTTGGGAATCCCCAAGCATCAGACACAGAGTTCAAATCCTTCGACTATAGAATAGACTTGTGAGAATGTCTGACCAAAGACTCACTAAGAAGATATTTAATTGGGACACTGCCCATACAGTAGTATCAAGCGCAAATTTAGCATTTGCGCTCGTTTAACGCGTGCACAATGCAAATTGGGGGTGGGCACAAGCGCATGCCTGTTATAATTGTACTGGGCATAGGCGTGCCACATGCCAAAGCAGGCGTTTCAGCGCTAAAATGTAGGGATAGATGGCATTATCCTATCGTCAGCAGCGCACAATTACTTTGGGCTAGAGCTTTGAAAAGGACCTCTTACGCGCTAAATACCTCGCTGCGCTGGGAGCGCACCATAATCTCCGAGCAGCGCAGCTGCTGCTAAAATTGGGTAACCAGCAGATTATTCGGTCAGGCAATCAACTATAATTCACTGAGAAACTTTTATCACATTGCAAGGAGGGATTATGGTAAATTAATTGAGAAAACTTGTAGATTGTAGCGTACTTGCAATAGGCTACTCACCTTCACCTGCTATAACCCGGAGGGTCGTTGGCATCACAGCCGATCTGGCACAAGCCTCGGCACGAGTCGAGTTTTAATTGAGTCCATTGTAAATCCTCAAATCTTTTCTTTTGTCTCTGCCGTTTACCCGCTGCAAACACGTTTCTATTGTCCCACCCCAGTCAACAAAATAACCAGAATTGCAATAAACTCAGATGTTTTTAACAGGTGTATGATGTGATGGTGTCGTTATGAGATAGGGATAATAACAGTCAATAGGCCTACACCTATCCAAATTACGCATGGGAAGAATTACAGCATGCTATTACTGCAGCAAGATGGGAATCTGGTTTGATTGATGTAACGCCCAGGCATTGCCAGGCCACACCTGTGAATAATTCTGGTGGTTAACACCGCCCAAATCCCGTTTGTGCCGTGCATAAATGATTTGGCACGCGTCTAATCTGCGTTTGCGCCCGTTCTTGTGACGAGTTATGCTTCCCCGCACCACCATGCATCACCACCATATTTTGGGGCTGTATTAACTTAAACAGGGAAGTCACGTCTACCCAAACAATTATATCATTTTTAAACAGTTATGTTTCTGTATAAATCATTACAATAATGTTCCCGTTAGGTGGGGATGCGTTTTGCTGCTATCTGGCGGGGGTGCAAAACTCAGTATAACACCTGGACAGCGGACTGCAATCTTCTCTGCTTTAAGGCCAAAAACGGGTCCCAGATATTTGAGAACCTTTTAAGCACATTGTTCTCAGGGACCTGAGTCAGTGAGTCTATTCTAACAGACCAGGAGTGTGCCTGGTCACACAGCAGCTGCATGGTATGAGTCAGTGAGTCTATTCTGACAGACCAGGAGTGTGCCTGGTCACACAGCAGCTGCATGGTATGAGTCAGTGAGTCTATTCTGACAGACCAGGAGTGTGCCTGGTCACACAGCAGCTGCATGGTATGAGTCAGTGAGTCTATTCTGACAGACCAGGAGTGTGGCTGGTCACACAGCAGCTGCATGGTATGAGTCAGTGAGTCTATTCTGACAGACCAGGAGTGTGTCTGGTCACACAGCAGCTGCATGGTATGAGTCAGTGAGTCTATTCTGACAGACCAGGAGTGTGCCTGGTCACACAGCAGCTGCATGGTATGAGTCAGTGAGTCTATTCTGACAGACCAGGAGTGTGGCTGGTCACACAGCAGCTGCATGGTATGAGTCAGTGAGTCCTATTCTGACAGACCAGGAGTGTGTCTGGTCACACAGCAGCTGCATGGTATGAGTCAGTGAGTCTATTCTGACAGACCAGGAGTGTGTCTGGTCACACACCAGCTGCATTGGCTCCGACCATGTCAGAGCGGCTTCCGCTCCCTCCTCCCTTTGTGTCAATGCTAACTAGCTAGCAAACTAACGTCAGAAAGCTACACGCTAGCTCGTTGCTACACGCTGAAAATGGCAAGTTGGATTGTTGGAAACTATTTTCCAAGGGCACCGACGCTAAGCGCCGCCCATCTCAATTCCACAATGGAGACCTGCGCCGCCAGACTCCTCACGGATGCTGGCCAGCGAGACTAAGCTGTGTGTAATGGCTCTGGCTCACTGTATATAGGCCTAAAAGTCCCTCTATGATGTTACCAGTATCACATCTGTGCACATGGTTTACTAATCCATGGATTAGTAAACCATGTGCACAGATTTATAAATTGTAATAAAACTGTGCACACTAGTTTACCATATTGATTTTGTACCAGCTGCGACCCCTGGGGGGCTCCACAGTTCTCCTTATTGCACTATGTTTATAGGTTAATAATGCTGCTGTGTTGAATATTCACTCACTCAGCAGAGACATTTCCAATGGACTAGTTTGATAGAGAAATAGTGAAATAACTGTTGTGATGGTGCAGTGTGCCCCCCCCCCCGGTATCTCTCTTTTTTCACCATACATGAGTTTGCTAACCTTGCTTGCAAGATGGATAACCTCGCGAGATCAAAAGAGATTCTCTCGACGTATCCATCTTGTCATGCACAGGCAGTTAAGATGATTGGTCGAGCCATGCCGGCCCGACGAATCAGCGGCAGCCGTAGGCGGGCTCAGGCTCGTCTGGGCAAGTAGTGGGTACATGGTCTTTGTAGTTCTTTTCACTCGTCAACATGGCTGCCGCCGCGGAAGTGACAGGCAGTCTGAATGAAATTGAATGTAACGTTCCCAATTCTATGTATTAAATTCTAAAAAACGACCCTCAACATTTGGGAAGGCTAAGCCACACAACTAGTTCGTTATAATCTAACTAAATGCTTCGAACGTGACTTTACGACCGTGAGGACGGTGAGGACTCAATCAATGATAGACAGGCACCTTCCTCCGGTCGCAAACGTGACGTCAGAGGCATGGCGATCTGATTGGTTGAAGTTAACACGCACCAGCGGTGATAGACAGATGGGTCATCCAATCACCTGCCAAGTAGCTTGGAAAAAGTGCCCGCCTCTGTCAGCGGGTCTGGTTACTTCATTCCCAGATCGACTGGTTTAGTGAAACTATGTGGAGCTATACCGTCCATCTGGCAGTGTCAGGTTATGAGTTTGCATCCCTGAATCAAATCTCCAGCTCTTGTGTGTCTCTCATTCACTCATTATTTTAATGCTGCTGTACTGTTTATATTTTCTAACATATATATTGTTTTACATAGTAATAAATAATATAGTATAATATGTCATTTTGTTACGCCTTTCGTTCCACCAGTGGAGGTAGTAACAGCGCTGAATCAACGTCTGTCTGAAAAGGTGTGAGCCGACGAGCCAGGAAGCATCTCATTCATAAAAAAAGAAACAAACTGAGATTCACATTACTACCAGAAATAAGAATCAGAATCACTTTTATTGCCACAATATGCAAGATCACATAGGAGGAATTTGTCTTAGTGTCATTATGCAGTGTAGATTACATAGGAGGAATTTGTCTTAGTGTCAGTATGCAGTGTAGATCACATAGGAGGAATGTGTCTTAGTGTCAGTATGCAGTGTAGATTACATAGGAGGAATTTGTCTTAGTGTCAGTATGCAGTGTAGATTACATAGGAGGAATTTGTCTTAGTGTCAGTATGCAGTGTAGATTACATAGGAGGAATTTGTCTTAGTGTCAGTATGCAGTGTAGATTACATAGGAGGAATTTGTCTTAGTGTCAGTATGCAGTGTAGATTACATAGGAGGAATTTGTCTTAGTGTCAGTATGCAGTGTAGATTACATAGGAGGAATTTGTCTTAGTGTCAGTATGCAGTGTAGATCACATAGGAGGAATTTGTCTTAGTGTCATTATGCAGTGTAGATCACATAGGAGGAATTTGTCTTAGTGTCAGTATGCAGTGTAGATCACATAGGAGGAATTTGTCTTAGTGTCAGTATGCAGTGTAGATTACATAGGAGGAATTTGTCTTAGTGTCATTATGCAGTGTAGATTACATAGGAGGAATTTGTCTTAGTGTCAGTATGCAGTGTAGATTACATAGGAGGAATTTGTCTTAGTGTCAGTATGCAGTGTAGATCACATAGGAGGAATTTGTCTTAGTGTCAGTATGCAGTGTAGATTACATAGGAGGAATTTGTCTTAGTGTCAGTATGCAGTGTAGATTACATAGGAGGAATGTGTCTTAGTGTCAGTATGCAGTGTTGATCACATAGGAGGAATTTGTCTTAGTGTCAGTATGCAGTGTAGATCACATAGGAGGAATTTGTCTTAGTGTCAGTATGCAGTGTAGATCACATAGGAGGAATTTGTCTTAGTGTCAGTATGCAGTGTAGATTACATAGGAGGAATTTGTCTTAGTGTCAGTATGCAGTGTTGATTACATAGGAGGAATTTGTCTTAGTGTCAGTATGCAGTGTAGATTACATAGGAGGAATTTGTCTTAGTGTCATTATGCAGTGTAGATCACATAGGAGGAATTTGTCTTAGTGTCAGTATGCAGTGTAGATTACATAGGAGCAATTTGTCTTAGTGTCATTATGCAGTGTAGATCACATAGGAGGAATTTGTCTTAGTGTCAGTATGCAGTGTAGATTACATAGGAGGAATTTGTCTTAGTGTCAGTGTGGTGGCTTCTTAACAAACATTAGTTCAATAGCCACTTGCCTTTGATGGGGTTGTGGGTTCTGACTCGCATCCAAACAATTAGGTACAGAGGTCCTTGTTAAAGTTGCTTCAAATCATATTTATTTGCAGTTCAGGCGTGCAGCAAAACATTAATAAATGTACTATTTCCAAACAAAAAATTATCACAAAGAACTTGCTATTTTGCGGTCAAAAAACTGTACCGCTCCCCGTCTCACCATCAGCACACACCTGTCTGTCCAACACACCTGCAATCACTTCACATAACATATATTGGCTTAGCTGTCTGCAATACATTTGAAAGGACAGCAGGGGGAGATCCTTTTATGGCTCCCCAATTCATTGGCCATTAGACCCAATAGTAAATAAACCAAATCAGACAGACTTTAGACAAATAATTCAAACCCAATATAACACCCAATAGAACAATGAATCATAATCATCAAACAAGAATAATATAATAATTTGAATAATTAAATAGAGAAATTGGAAACTGGCTCTAACAGTCAGTATACAGTGTAGATCACATAGGAGGAATTTGTCTTAGTGTCAGTATGCAGCGTAGTCTCTCTCCCTCTTTCTCTCTCTTCATATCTCTCTTTCACTCTCTCTCTCACTCTTTCTCTCCCTCTCTCTCCCTCTCTTTCTAGCTCTCATTTTTGTGTGATAAAATCTTTTCTTTTATTATCACTTGTCTTGAAACAGGTAACAATGAAAAAACAGTCAATAGACAACAATGTATAACATTCATTAAGTCAAAGAAAACATTGAAGGTCACAAAAGGAAGGAAAAACAACCACAACGAAAAAAAGACAAACATAACAAACAAACCCTCAAATTAAACTGAGATTAAAACAAAACTGCCCCCCCCTATAAGGCAATCATTCTCAAAGGCCTTTGAGATTCAAAGCAAGTGTTTTCCAACTAACCCGGGCTGTAGATTGCTGTAAGTTCACTATATCTAAATACATTATTGACTGGTTTGCACCATGTACCCAGGCTGTAAGTTCACTATATCTAAATACATTAGAAGCCAGGCTCTGCAGCTCAGACAGTGAGGAGCTTTCCATCACGTAGCAATCACTTTCTTCACAGCTGTAAACCAGGCTAATCTCTTTCTATCTCTCTTTCACTCTCTCTCTCTCTCTCTCTTTCTCTCTCTCTCCCCTCTTTCTATCTCTCTTTCACCCTCTTTCCCTCTTTCTATCTCTTTCTATCTCTTTCTCTCTCCCTCTCTCTCCCCTCCAAGCATCAGGGAGAGGCTCTCTATTGGTGTCAGCTGAGACTGGGGGCAGGGAGGAGGAGAGGGGGAGAGTCTGGGGATGTTTGGGGAGTTGGAGGGGAGGGTCCACCTGTAGGCGGCAGTAACCAAGGTCAGGAACATCAGGGCTCTCCAGGAGGTCAGGGAGCATCAGTGGCAGGAGATGCTGGGTGAGCAGAGCATGGCAGGCTTTAGATGGAGGCTGCTTTATAAGAGGTCAGGGGACCTACAGTGGAGGATCCTGCATGGGGCCTATAGCAACGAACACACGGGTGACTAAGATGGACTTGAGTGTGGGGGTGGGATGTCCTTTTTGTCATCTGCCTGAATCTGTTCAACATGTATTTGTGCGATGTCATTGTGTTGCACCTGTTTTGAAGGTTTTGACCACTTTGTGCAGGAGGTTGAGGGAAACTTTGTTTATTTTGGGACCAAAATATGCTTTTAGCAAGAGGGCCAAAAGTGTGTTGATCAACTTGTTGTTGGGTCAGGCAGAACTGTCTTTGTGTCTGACAAGGAGAAACAAGGTGCAGGGGAGCAGGCTCGCTATGTTCAGGGGGTCTCTGCTCGCCTTAGGGCAGAACTGGTATACTACTCTTTGGTCAATGATGTTCCGGGGTTTCAAAATGTGTGATGCCTGCAGGGGGCAGTGTGCACTGTTGATGAGGGAGAGCTGTCTATCATTCTAAATGTAAAGATTCTATAAGGAGGTTTGTTCTGTGTGGGGTTGTTAATTTGTATGCTCCATCATGTTGTTTGGATGTATGGATATGTGCTGTGTTGTGACATCATGTTGTTTGGATGTATGGCTATGTGCTGTGTTGTGACATCATGTTGGTTGGATGTATGGCTATGTGCTGTGTTGTGACATCATGTTTGGATGTATGGCTATGTGCTGTGTTGTGACATCATGCTGTTTGGATGTATGGCTATGTGCTGTGTTGTGACATCATGTTGTTTGGATGTATGGCTATGTGCTGTGTTGTGACATCATGCTGTTTGGATGTATGGCTATGTGCTGTGTTGTGACATCATGTTGGTTGGATGTATGGCTATGTGCTGGGTTGTGGCATCATGTTGTTTGGATGTATGGCTATGTGCTGGGTGTGACATGTTGTTTGGATGTATGGCTATGTGCTGTGTTGTGACATCATGTTGTTTGGATGTATGGCTATGTGCTGTGTTGTGACATCATGTTGTTTGGATGTATGGCTATGTGCTGTGTTGTGACATCATGTTGTTTGGATGTATGGCTATGTGCTGTGTTGTGACATCATGTTGTTTGGATGTATGGCTATGTGCTGTGTTGTGACATCATGTTGTTTGGATGTATGGCTATGTGCTGGGTTGTGACATCATGTTGGTTGGATGTATGGCTATGTGCTGTGTTGTGACATCATGTTGGTTGGATGTATGGCTATGTGCTGTGTTGTGACATCATGTTTGTATGACTGTGCGGGGTGGAAAGTGATGTCATGTGCAGTGTATTGTGGCACTCTTTCCCTCTCTCTCTGTCTTCCTCTCTATCTCTCCCCTTCTTCCTATCTCTCTCTCTGTCTCCCTCCCCTCTTTCTATCTCTCTTTCACTCTCTCTCTCTCCCCTCTTTCACTCTCTCTCTCCCCTCTTTGCCTTTCTCTCTCTCTCTCTCTCTCTCTCTCTCTCTCTCCCTCTTGTTCTATCTCTTTCTCTCTCTCTCTCTCTCTCTCTCTTGGACTCATCTTCTCTCTCTCCTTTTAGAAGCACATGGAAAAGATCTCAGCTGTGTTGTAAAGAGGACAATCAAAAAAAACAATCATATTTTTGTTCTAAAATGTAAACAGTGAATATATCAAAAGAAAGAACAGAGAGTCTGTTTATATAGCCCATACACACAAACGTACACACGCACGCACACACGCACGCACACGCACGCACACACACACACACACACACACACACACACACACACACACACACACACACACACACACACACACACACACACACACGCACACAATAGACAGACCTGTATACACACACACACACACACACACACACACACACGTACACACACGTACACGCACACGCTATGGAGTCCTATCGACGTCACTATTCACTGACACATGCGCAGCAACGTGTGTGTGCCTGCGTGACTTAACATAGTCAATCTTGTCACGCGTGCACACGTACGCGCACTATGATGTGCGCAAACTACATCACACGTAACAACAAGCTGCGTAGCACAGCTACTTCCAGCGTGTACACGTGTGACCAGTGTTGGAGAAATTTCGTTACGCGTTCACACACACACCCGTTGGCAGTTTCGAGTGTTACGCAACCGGAAGTGTATCTGCATAGCGCACAACACTGCGCGTACATGAACGCCTCGCGTAGTTCTCTTCTGTTTTATTCTATCTCTTTCTATGTTACATTTTCATCCAGTAGATGGTGCCAGTGACCAAACCAACCAGTTGATCAAGCATGTCGCTTAGAGGAGCTGTCCTGCTTCCGAAAGTGAGCAGCGTCACAATCACATAGCCTGCTATAATGTTTATTAATGTTTCAGATGTATTTTATTTTATTGACAGTATTTCATTGTTAATATGAGCTGCTGCAAGTGTTAATGCTCTGCTGTTCCTTAACAGCAACATGTGAAGTTGTTATTTTTTATTTTGTAGCCTATTATAAAAGCCTGCTGCTCTCTGTTTTTGTTAACTTTATTCCTCATTCAGGCTATATTTTTATTTTATTTATTTATTTATTTGTTTTATTGCCTAAACATTTCAGAGGCCATTTAAAAAACGTTATGCTACATGCTGAAAGATCGCCTGGTTTTTTATTTTGTGTTTTGTAGCTATAGCCTATTATATGGTAACACTTTACAATAACGTACACAAATACTATAGTAGTTACTAGTAAACTAACCATTAACTAATAGCCAGTTAATGAGTAGCTAATGAAAAATTTGGCATTAGTCAATCACTAGTTAATCATAGTTAATGAGTAGGTAGTCATTAGTTAATGATTAGTATCTATTTTCCTGAAGTATTATTGCCTGAACATTTCTGAGCCATGATTAAAATGATCTGTTTATGAATTGCGTGGTTTTGTGTGCAGTGTGATCAAAGAATAGACCTAGAATGAGTGTGTTTACTGTCATGCACACAATAAACTGATAATGGGAATTACTGAACTCAGAATAATCAGTTTATGAACGAAAAAAGGGCTGTAATAAACACCAAGCGTAGCTCATTGGAGTTAAAACATAGTCTTGTGCATATTCCTACAAGTCATCATGTACAGCAGTCAGATGAAACTATAACAATATAAACAGAATTGAAACGTGTAATAATGGATATGAGTCGGTAAAAGAGTTTTTCATGCTGTCAGGACTGTACCAGTTGACAACTTGCTTCTACCATCCAGCCGCAAGGGGTCAGTTTAATCTAACTCGGCAATCCCAACACAACCTATTTATACTACAGCTGTTGGGTCTGCGTCTCTAACATGGTGTCATTCATTCACCAAATAAAATAAAATAAAACAACTAATAAAACAACTATAAAAACAGTTTTACCGACTCATGTATCCATTATTACACGTTTTAAATGCTGTTTATGAGGATTAATGGGCGATTTATGTTGTAAAATTTGGTCCCAAGGGATTGTGGGAAATCTTTGGTGCTGACCAAGGAATAGTCTGCGAGCAATCTTGGGACAGTAACCTGCTAGCGACATGCTTGATCAACTGGTTGGTTTGGTCACTGGCACCATCTACTGGATGAAAATGTAACATAGAAAGAAATAGAATAAAACAGAAGAGAACTACGCGAGGCGTTCATGTACGCGCAGTGTTGTGCGCGCTGCAGATCCACTTCCGGTTGCGTAACACTCAAACCTGCCAACGCGTGTGTGTGTGAACGCGTAACGAAATTTCTCCAACACTGGTCACACGTGTACACGCTGGAAGTAGCTGTGCTACGCAGCTTGTTGTTACGCGTGATGTAGTTTGCGCACATCATAGTCCGCGTGCATGTGCCCGCGTGACAAAATTGTTCTATTATCTTCATGCGTGCGCTTACGCGCTCTGGCTGCGCACCCCGCGTACATCATTACGCGTACATTTACGCGTAATGATGTACGCGGGTTGCGCAGCCAGAGCGCGTAAACGCACGCATGAAGACAGGGGCGGTTTTAGCATCAGAGCTTTGGGTGGGCTCAGCCCACCCAAAGGTCATGGACCACTGAACCCCTAGGGGGGCCCGGGGGCATGCCCCCCCGGAAGAAAATTTTGTACAGTTTCAAGTAAAAATGGATCAAACTGGCGCACTTTGAGATCAAAATGAAGAGACTAGATCTATGAAGAACTACACACATCAATATCTTCTTTACCGTTCTGTGGTTTTACAGCAATGAAAAAATAATTGTTTCCCTATATATACTATATATATTCTGCATACAGGTTACTATATGGTAGAATTATGCTTGCATAAATAATACCAAAATCACTTCAGGGGAGTTTCAAGTAAAGTAACATTTTGCTTTGTAGGCAAAACAAAAGTAAAATTAAATCAAAAGGGAACTTCCTAACTTATTGGCTGGAATAATATTCCGACAAGATAATAATATACTGTAAGCACTAAAGCAGGAGTTTGCAGTCAACTAGTTGAAATTAATATGTGGCAGTATTTGTGGGGGTCAAAATCTATGTAGGGTGTACCACCACAAATAGATCAGTGTATGGTAAACACTGACTATTAAATTGTGTGACTAGAAAGACACCAATAAATCTGAGAAAATGTACTTTAATTTTGAACAACAGCACTACAACGGTGGCATTACAAATGGTATTATGAAATTATTGTGTGAAAAAACAAGAATGCCACTTTTTTCATGAACTTTAAGCAGAAAATTAAAAAATAGTTTTAAAGCAAAAATAAATAATAAATAAAGATCATTTTAACATTGGCTCAACCAGCCCATCTTACTGACCACCAGGGGTCCTGGTCCTTAATCCCTTTTTATTACTCCCATGCCACTGGTACTGTACACAAACAAGGCTGTTTAAATATCTGCCTTGCAGTCCCTTAGAGCAGGGGTGTCAGACTCATATTAGGTAGAGGGCCGGATTTGTTCAACTGAGACCTCATGGGGGCCGGATTTTTTTTTTACTAAAATCAATTCGACTCATTTACTGTACCCATTTACTTCACAAAAGAAATACTGCTCTTTCCATTTCTCTTGAAACTGCCTGCATTCCGTGTCAACCTTTCTCTTTTTCGACAGCATCTTGTTCAGGGGCGGACTGGGATCATAATTCAGGCCGGGCATTAGATACCAAGCAGGCCAGGCCGATACGGGCAGACGCGCGTACCGGCGTCAGAAAAATTTGGGCCGTTTAAAGCTCAATTTGGGCCGTTTGAAGCCAGATGTGGGCCGTTTGAAGCCCAATTTGGGTCGTTTAAAGCCAGATTTGGGCCGTTTGAAGCCCAATTTGGGCCGTTTGAAGCCCAATTTGGGCCAAGTCCAATTATACAATGAGATGCACCCACTTTAATCCTGAATAAAGTAATAAAACCACTAGTAAACCAGTAGGCGGCGCCTGGCTTGCTGTTCAGTGAGTGGCCTGACTGCGGGCACAATTTTTTTTTTTTTTTGCAGGCCAGGCCAGGCCACCGGGCATTTGCCCGACATGCCCGATTATGCAGTCCGCGCCTGATCTTGTTGATTCTTTTGT
>NC_139627.1:60182326-60197326 GCF_964638095.1 Poromitra crassiceps
CGACTGTACTGGGTCTGTGTTAGTACTGGCTGATGACCCAGCATCTCCTTTACTGACAAACCTAAGCGTAGAACCTGCAAATCATAGAACACTATTATTATATTGATCAGTTGCATCTGACCCTGTTCAAACTCTTCTCCCCCAGATTTCCTGTTATACATATTCAAATATAAGACTTAAATATAGCTTGGCTGCAATACTAATGAATAGCTATTTAGTCAATGTCAATCCATTGCTTTCCATCATGCAGTAGGCTATCTATCTATCTATCTATCTGTCTGTCTGTCTGTTTGTCTGTCTGTCTGTCTGTCTGTCTATCGCCTGTCTGTCTGTCTGTCTGTCTGTCTGTCTGTCTGTCTGTCTGTCTGCTTGTCTGTCTGTCTATCGTCTGTCTATCTATCTGTCTGTCTGTCTGCCTGTCTGGATAGATAGATAATCTATCTATCTAGCATCTATCTATCATAGATAGATAGATGTCTGTCTGTCTGTCTGTCTGTCTGTCTGTCTGTCTGGATAGATAGATAATCTATCTATCTAGCATCTATCTATCATAGATAGATAGATGTCTGTCTGTCTGTCTGTCTGTCTGTCTGTCTGTCTGTCTGTCTGTCTGTCCATCCAGCCATCCATCAGGCATGCAATGATCCAGTCTTATTTTTTTCTCCCTGGTCTCCCCAAGTTGCTAAATGCTAGTGTCATTTTGTGCCCTGCACGCACGACGTGGTTATTTATAGCAGTCTAAACATCAGCTACTTAGGTTAGCTTAGTGTCCTCTAGTAAGAGAGTGGCGTCAGCGGAGGACCAAAATGCGAGACTCATTAGCCAATGAACAGCCAGGAATGGGTCTCGCTCTACTTTTGCATGCTAAAATAAAGCTGATAATGTACAATTTGATTCAAGGGGGTAAAAACTAGGGATGCACCGATCGATCGGCACGTGACCGGAAATGGCCGATTTTCACGTGATCGGCCTCGATCGGTGATCTGCGCCGGTCACTCTAAATAGCCGATTCTGTGAGCCGATTTTCACATGACGTGCGCGCACCCCAAAGCACCGAGACAGGCACCCAGCCACCACACCACACATGCCAGCATACCTTCCTCGTTGTGGAATTTTTTCACCATCAGTGAAGTAGACAAAGCTCGCAGTTTGTCACACATGCTAGTCAAAAATAAGCCGTGGAGACAGAGCGGCCGAGTCCCGCTCGGCTGGAGTCGAGTCTGAGCGGCTCGCTTCACCTCACTGGCCCCCCTCTCTCTGCTCTCTCTCCCCGGGAAGCAGTGCTGCAGCAACCCGCCACCGCGCACAGCCGGCTTGGCGAGGTGAACGCGAGCATTGTGTCCAGTATAACCATTCCGGACATAATAATAAAAATGCATCGGACTCACAAGTATGCAAGGTTTTCTGTGCGTGACGATCTTTTTTCGGATGGCAGATAAAAAAAAACGCATACGAAACTTCGGACTGTGTGTAAACTTCGCCTGATATTCAGACTGAAGATTGTTACTGTAACTCATAAACTCATTTCCCCTCTACTCAAGAGGACTGGTCTGGAGCCAGGCTATAAACTCCTTGTCCATGGATCATTTTGATGTTCTGTTGCACCTGTTTTCTTTTGGAAAAGTAAATGCATGATAGCTGTGGGATATAGGCTATTGGATTTAATTTAATTTTTGTATTCATTGTATTTGCACAAAAAAAGCTCTGTCCAGTAGCCTAACCTGGAACACTTTTATTTTGAGATGTGTTTGAGTGAGATGGTCCTACTTCACGCAAATGATAAGAATTGTTCTATGAATCTTAATTTTCAAACAAAGTTACAAAAACGTTTGTGTAAGCTCAGGCCCGTAGCTACCATTGAGGACACCGAGGTCATGACCTCGGTATTTTCCACACCCAATTTTTTTTTTTTTTTTTTTTTTTTTTTTAAATAGCCCTGGTCCCCAGATCTATTAATCTGTCATTGATGTTTTAATGCGACAGTTGATCGGAAATGCAACAATTTGCTTCCTCTCTGTGTGCTATAGAAGAGAGATAACTCACAACATTCAGATTTTGCATTGAGGCTAGATTGGGGCTAGACTTTGGGGACAGTTCTATTGAAGTGAATGGGTAAGTAACTCCCCTGTAAGTGATGTTTGTGTAGATGGGCCATTGTATTTAATTGAGCAGTATTCTGCCATGTGACCTGTATGCAGAATATAAATTATATCATATGGGGAGACATTTATTTTTTGTATCATTTTAAAGCAACAGCACAGTAAAGAGGATATTAATCTAACATGATGTATGTAGTTCTTTATAGATCTAGCCTCTTCATTTTGCTCTCAAAGTGCACCAGATTGAAGCATTTTACTTTAAAATGGACAAAATTTTCTATCCGGGGGGGGATAGCCCCCCCTGGTCCCCCCACGCCACGCTAAAATGACCTGACGGAGTGAACAGGTTTCGCCTCCCTGACCGCTGTTTGTCACAGTTCACTTTTACGTTTTTTTCACCTTCTTCTCTTATTGCCGGAGGGATAAATCCACTTCATCTTTCAGTCAGTCAGTCAGTCAGTCAGTCAGTCAGTCAGTCAGCCAGTCAGCAGACTTAACGTGTAGCTACTGTTTACACATTGATGCACACTAAACACTTTGGCTGTTTACACATTGATGCACACTAAACACTTTGGCTGTTTACACATTGATGCACACTAAACACTTTGGAAGAGGTGGAGGGAGGCTAGGGCGGCTGAAAGAGTGTTGAAGGTAAGAGGTAAGAGTTGACACATTTACTTTTGACAGCGCCGCTGTTGGCCAATCACAACAGCACACGAACCGTGGCAGCCAATCAGAGGTGTCTCCTCCAGGCCAAAATGGCAGTATTGCTGTGCACTGGTGTTGCAATGGATCGATTAGTTGTCACTTCTGATCAATGCAAGTTCCTTTGCTCAATTATTGTTATTATTTTGCGGGGCCTTTACAGTGTTGGAGGCCTTAAGCAAGCTGTGTAGTGAGCGTATAGGGCGGACCGGCACTGTCCGGTGCACTTTGGAGATGTATAGGATTAAATGGGTCTTGGCGGTCGCAAAAGACCTGAAGTTACCTCGCTAAGCCACTAATCTTGCTTCGTGGTATAGGCCTCAGGTGTTTTGTTGAAACACTGACAGATGAGTTTGAGGTCAAATGAAAGTCTTTTTGAAAGGAAATGATTCAAGCTAATTGTGAATTGTTGTGTCAGCAGCCACCTGCAGGTTGGTTCCAGAAATTACATCTGTCATTTGAAAAACAAACATCTGCTCTGACAAAATCACTGAGAGCACAAAATAAAAGTAATTCTGATCCTTTCTGAAGATGAACAGGTGACAACTTGGTGATGAAGATGAGCAGGTGACAGCTTGGTGATGAAGATGAGCAGGTGACAGCTTGGTGATAGCACTCTTACTGACTCCAACAACTGTCTTTTAGCTGTCAAAGTCTATATTTACTGTCAAAATACAAAAGTACACTCGTTTTCCTCTTCTTCTTTTTTTCTTTTTTTTATCTTATTTTTATCGCCCTTGGTGCTAATTTAATTTATTTATCCTGGTTGCTGCTCCACCCTCTGCCGATCTGGGGAGAGCTGAAACTGGCTCCATGCTTCCTCCGAGACATGGGCAGTTAGCCAGCCGCTTCTTTTCACCTGACAGGGGAAGCTTCACTGGTAGGACATAGCACGTGGGAGGTTCACGCTATTCCAACCGGTTCCCCTCCCTCCGAACAGGCGCCCTTAACAACCAGAGGAGGAACCACATTAGCAACCAGGATATTGCATGTTTTTTGGTGAAGGGGGTTCCTATATGCAGGAAACCCCCAGGAGGCACGGGGAGAACATGCAAACTCCACACAGAAAGGCCCTTTTGACGACCCCACCCGGGCGGTGGGCACTCGAGGACATGCGGACGGGCACGCATTCCTTCAGCGTTCACAGTGTCCCAGGTGAGAATCGAACCCAGGACCTTCGAGCTGTGAGGCGACAGCGCTTACCACTGCACCACCGTACCCCCCACTCATTTTCCTTTTTAATACAGGCCTCACTCTATTCCATTCAATATTTGAATATTCCTTCATCAAGCCACTCATTTGTATTTATTATATATTTTAATATTTCTATAAATATTTGCCAGGTCGAGTCAGTCTTTAAATATGTAGCACATTTCATGCACAAGCAGCTCAGTGTGCTTCACAGAAAATACGCTGTAACCTCTTGCATGGCACCGTAACCCCGGCGTTACGTTTCAGATTTTTTGCTGTTCATCTGTCATTTATGTGATTAATTAGGTAGTTAATTCTGAACAATGCTGTTCATGCTACATACCAAATTAACCGGCTGAATCTTGCGCATCGAACCATGTCTTCCTTTTTCAGATCAGATCAACACAGCAGAAGTTATAGCTGTCTTTGTACAAAGACAAAGACAACATTTCAGATTATTTGGCTTTTTCAAATGGCTTTTTATAATGGCTTTTTGGAAATCCGCCTAGGTATCTCCCTACAAAAAACACTGCCAAATACTCATGTTTTGGTATTTTTTCATCTTCTTTGAGTTGGGATGTGGTAAGGCCTGTGGCTATGTCTCCATTGGGTTTCTAGCCATAAATACAACAACCACAGGTAACTGTTTACACTCTAAAAGTGTTTTTTATTCTAGGCGAGAATCAACCACTGTGTTTGAGCTGGTGTTACTCAGGGTCAGTAACACATAGTCATTCTGACACTTGGAACAGAAACTTCAAAGTCTTACCTTTCAGAAAAGGTCAGGCAGTTGACTGTAACCCTAGCGGTTCAGCCACAGTAAGCATTTTAGTTTGGGTATGTCGTTTTCACCATTTTCTTTAGAAATAGGTGGCTTTAGAAGAGGCTGTATTAAAACAATTAGTAATAAGTAATACTAAAGAACACACAACACAAGATAAATAAATAAACATAAACAAATCAATAAACAAACAAACAAACAAAAATAAATACATGATAAGGGCAATAAAATATGTCTGAAGAAAACAATGCTGAAGGAACAGAAGATGGACGGAACAGTACAATAACACAAGAGTGCAACATGGCTCTCAACCTAACATCCCTCCCTTGCTCCCCCTCCTCCCTTTTCCTGCTCTCTTCTCTTTCCCCCTTGCCCTGCTCCTTCCCCACCTCCTCCCCTTCCCTGCTCTCTCCTCCCCCACATTTCCCATTCCCTCCACACCTCCTCCCTTTTCCTGCTCTCTCCTCTCTCATATTCCCCCTGCTTTCCCTCCCCACCTCCTCCCTTTCCTGATCTCTCCTCCCCCACATTCCCCTCGCTCTCCCTCCCTCACTCCCCCCACCTCCTCCCTTTCCCTGCTCTCCCCTCCCCCACATTCCCATGTTCCCTCCCCATCTCCTCCCTTCCCTGTTCTCTCCTCCCCCACATTCCACCCCCCTTTTCTCCCCTTTTCTCCCTATTCTCTATCATATGATTGTTCAATCTTGTTATTATTACTACTGTAATTGCTACTGTTGTGTCAGCTAGATTTAGCTAGACATATTTTCTGTGAAGTCCTCTGAGACTGACATGCTTGTGAATTAGGGCTATACAAATAAACTTGACTTGACTTGACTTAACATCCCAGATCAGTACATGATCTGATGATATGATTATATCGCCTCTTCTAGTGCTTCTATAGACAAGTTTCCTGGGCACTTCCGGTTTGCTTCCGGACTCGGCCTCGATATGTCTGTCTCTTCCGGTCTTTGTGAATACAGAGAAGCGTAACGTACTAGCGTAGTAGCCATAGCGACCGCCGAAAAAATGCAAACTTGGGATCATTCTCCGAGTCTCCTGTCTAACCAAAGAGTGTCTATCCCACACCCGTTGACAGTGGACACATGGGAAGATAATATGTGTAAATGGCCGAACGTAACTACAGGCAGGATTATAGCGTATTTTGAGGAATCAATGGCGGTGGACGGCAACGCGATGAACTATCTCAAAAGCTCTGAAACGTACCAATATCGCCACAGCAACAATTATACATGTGTTATTAATACAAATTTAACGTTACTCTAGATTAGAGACTAGTGAGCAGATTACTAAAATATACTGTAGTGGAGGTAAGCCACATTTTTAAAATAAGGTTGATAGTTTACTCAGATCATCTATCAATCAATGAGGGGAAATGAGCTGGGTAAACTACTCACATTGGATAGTTTACCCACCTCATTTACCAACCATTACACCCCTGACTGTAACGTTAGTTAAATATGCTGGCTGCAGTTTATTATGTTGGTATTTCTAATATAGTTAATCACTTAGCTAGCGTTTTAGTCCAAGTGACAGATAAGGGAAGCATACAGACTGATCAGTGATATCACGTTAGCGTTGCTCATAAACTATTAGCATAGTACTGCATTGAGAAGCTGCTGAACTTTCACAACTGACGTCACGTCTTAACACCGAATTGCTGGCTAAGTTAATATTATATAAATTAATGCAAATCATAGTAAAGTGCCACTGAAAATCATTCCAAAAAGTTAACAGCGAGTGATGTTGTGGTGTTTGGATTTTGACAGAAAGCAGGAACTACATGAGCAACGTGAACCACGTGATACTTTTCCAAGCCTGCTATTGGATGATAACTACAAAACGTCATGCATGTCGGACCCAAACATAGCTGTCCGCTCTCTTTACCGGAGAAAATGCAAGTTGACAGAGTTAGCGATCACAAAATATGATCAGAAAATACGAGTGGCAACAGTTTTATTTTCATTTGTTGAGACATGTCTCAGTTGTTAATAATCATCTGTAGGGATCGTTTAAGTGCACGAAATCTCCGGTTGGCCCACCAGAAGGAATACAGTCGAGTGCTTTGGTAGTGGGCTGATGCTCAAAACACTGTCGATCCAACGGGTCCATGTCTATGTTCCCCGGGTTCTATGTTCCCCGCTCCTGCTAAAAAGGGTTCTATGTTCCCCGCTCCTGCTAAAAAGGGTTCTATGTTCCCCGCTCCCGAAAAAGGGTCCTATGTTCCCCGGGTCCTATGTTCCCCGCTCCCGAAAAAGGGTCCTATGTTCCCCGGGTCCTAAGTTCCCCGCTCGTATGCGTAAAGTTGGCGAGTGCAAACCGCAGGGCCATAACGGCATTATACATTGAGAACGACAAATCCCCCCCAATATTTAAGCCTGACAAAATGTGTCCCCCCCCCCCCCCCCAATAAATTGATGTAAAAAAATAAAACAGATTTACTGCGCGATACAAGGGAGAGCAGAGCAAGGAACTAACCATTCTACTAACATGGAAATTGATGTGATGGGTATATATACCACTCCCATAACATGTGTGTATCACTTAGGCTTAGGGTGTCGAGTCATAGTCTATTTTTAATTAATCTTTATTGAATGTTTCAAAACTGCATGTTTAAATAAGAATAGGTGAATTATTATTTCCACCCACCACTCATTTAATTTGGTTAATTAGTTACTTTCACATGGACAAATGCATTTGCATATTTCTCCCAGGATGCAGCATGTTCCTTCCAAACTTTTTACATGAAAGTAACTAATTAACCAAATTAAATGAGTGGTGGGTGGAAATAATAATTCCCCTATTCTTATTTAAACATGCAGGTTTGAAACATTCAATAAAGACAAATTAAAAATAGACTATGACTCGACACCCTAAGTGATACACACATGTTATGGGAGTGGTATATATACCCATTACATCAATTTCCGTGTTCGTAGAATGGTTAGTTCCTTGCTCTGCTCTCCCCTAGGAGCGCTGGCTCCGCAGTAATGCCACGAACAGTAAATGGCTGAGTTTACCAACAAAGAAGCTTCTTAAGGAGTTAAGAAGGCTCCAAAGAGGTGTTTCCCAAACGCCTTCTTAACAGCCTTCTTAACACATCGCTAAAGAAGGCTCTTAAGAAGCATCTTAACTGGAGCTGTCCACCATCTCGATGTGAGAGGTCCTCTGCGGCCCACTAGATGGCACTCTGAGCCCACCAGTGGGCCACGACCCAGTGGTTGACAAACACTGTTGTAGAATAACCTAATCGTGGTCATGTTAAACAAGAACTTCTTCTATTAAACATTATTTATATGGACTGCAGTTCAAATTGCTTTATATACACAGCATACAACAAAATTGCGAGAAACACTACAGAATTTAAGTGACCTTGGGTTCTGTGAAAGGTGCTATATAAATCCACAACATTCTTATTATAAAAGGAATATAGCCTATGGTAAAACATTTAAAACACAAGTAACCATACATACAGGGCAGATTTTCAAGTGTTCCCCAATTTTATACACTAAAGGGTGCATGAAAGAAAGGAAAAAGGGAAAAACACAAGAGGAACAGTGGACACAAGTATCTCCTTTTGCCTGACGCGGCTGGATCTGCCAGTGTTTCGTCATTAAGAAGGTGTTAAGAATTCCCCAGACCCTTCTTACAAAACCTTCTTAAGAAAAGATCATCTTAGCGCTAAGAAGCTTTTGGGAAACGCAGCGCTTCTTAAAGGAGAATTTCGGTTTTTTTGAACCTGGACCCATCTCCTGGCATTAATTATGATTTGACCACTCACCAAGTGATGTCCGCGGCGTTTCTGGCCGTCCTAGCGTTGTTTTGAGATCAATAGCGTCCAAGTCAGTTGTAAAATGGAGCTGATTTGGGGCCAAGTGTGAGCCTGTCTTTCCTGCATCTAAATAGCTATTTTTATTCCCGTTTTCCCCAAATATCATCATAATCTGATCCCTCAACATCCACCACAGTGATATTTCGCCCCAGGCCATTTCCTGGAGTCGCACAGGGATCAAATTACCTCAAACGTGATCTCGGTCACCAAGTCTCGTGAAGTCCCGCGATACTTTCCTGCCGACTGGCCAACGACAGGTAGGACGCTTTGCGGTGGTGGTTTTAGCCCAACCTATGTGGGGTTTGGCGTAACCTATGTGGGATTTGAAATAACGAAGGTTATGCCAAACCCCACATAGGTTACGCTAAAACCACCACCGCAAAGCGTCCTACCTGTCGTTGGCCAGTCGGCAGGAAAGTATCGCGGGACTTCACGAGACTTGGTGACCGAGATCACGTTTGAGGTAATTTGATCCCTGTGCGACTCCAGGAAATGGCCTGGGGCGAAATATCACTGTGGTGGATGTTGAGGGATCAGATTATGACGATATTTTGGGAAAACGGGAATAAAAATAGCTATTTAGATGCAGGAAAGACAGGCTCACACTTGGCCCCAAATCAGCTCCATTTTACAACTGACTTGGACGCTATTGATCTCAAAACAACGCTAGGACGGCCAGAAACGCCGCGGACATCACTTGGTGAGTGGTCAAATCATAATTAATGCCAGGAGATGGGTCCAGGTTAAAAAAAAACGAAATTCTCCTTTAACGGAAGATCATTTTAGGCTAAGAAGCAATCGGGAAACGCGTTGGCTTCGTTGGCTTCTTACGGGAGCCTTAAGAAGGGTCAAAGAAGCTTTTTAGCGCTAAGAAGCTTTTTGGAAACGTATGCCTTCGTAACGAAAGATCATCTTAGGCTAAGAAGCAATTGGGAAGCTTTTGGGAAACCCAGCCTGCGTTTCCCAAAAGCTTCTTAGCGCTAAGAAGCTTCTTTAACCCTTCTTAAGGCCCCCTTAAGAAGCAAACGCGTTTCCAAATTGCTTCTTAGCCTAAGATGATCTTTCGTTACGAAGGCATGCTTTTCCCAAAAGCTTCTTAGCGCTAAGAAGCTCATTTCCCACTGGTGGTCTCAGAGTGCCATCTAGTGGGCCGCAGAGGACCTCTCACATCGAGATGGTGGACAACTCCAGTTAAGATGCTTCTTAAGAGCCTTCTTAATGGTACGGTGGCGCAGTCGGTAGCGCTGTCGCCTCACAGCTAGAAGGTCCTGAGTTCGATTCCCGCCTGGGACGCTGTGAGCGCTGGGGTTGTGTCCCCCCCATATCTTCAGTGCCTACTGCCCAGGTGGGCTATCTCGTCGAAAGGGCCTTTCTGTGTGGAGTTTGCATGCAGGCGTTTCTGTGTATTGTGACAGCCACGCACTGCACAATGTGTTCCAGAATAACCCATTGTTAATAACGTCTGCTAACGTTAGTGTAGCTGATGTTAGCGATCGTTGTAAAAAAGTTTGGATATTTCGGCTGCTGCCTTCTGATGTGCTCGCTGCTGTGGACGCAATGTGGACTTAACCAGAAGCCAGGGACATATAAGGCTGCTATGGCGCCGCCCTAGGCCAGCGCAGGGAAACTTGTCTATACACATCAGCTGACCAAAAACAGGCAAGATGCATAGCAAACTGCGCGCTAAAAACGCTGATTGAGTTACATATTCCGAATGCGCTGTATACATGACCAAAGAATCCTCCTAAAACCTGAATAATACTGGAATAACCCACATTGTCTTAATCAGAAAATGCTAAATTCAGAAAATGGCCAAATTCTGAAAATGCAGCTGGAATATGCTGTTTACATGACCCTTATCAAATTCAGAATATTGTTATTTTCCGAATAATAGTGGAATATTGTGTGGATGTAAACGTAGTCAGTGTGAGCAGCTCTCACTTAAACCAATGTGTGATTTAATGACAACACTGATGATTATAACAGACTGTTTCTGACTTTTCACTTGAAGTCTCCTTACAGAAACCTTTCCCCATGTGATGATGAGGAACAAATAAACTATCTGCCATCAATGTCTTTGTCAGATTTAGATTTAAGATTCACTTTAATAACTTCATTTAGAAGATCTACATGAAGTCTCATACTGTATTTTCAAACGAGCATCAAAAACCTTCTCTACCTGTCTGCAGTTCCTCCACCTCCCTCTGGGTGTCGCTCACTGCGCCTCTGAGGGACAACACTGCAGAGTCTTGAGCTGGAAGACAGACAAATCATTGTATTGAGTTGACTTATCGAGTAGCCTACTACACACTATAGAAATATTATACGAATATTATAGAAATATAATCATGGACACAGAGTGTAAATGTTTAAGTTTAGCTCATTGGAAAGTCAGTTATTTATCTGTAGGCTTGTTTCACTCAATGGTCTTTGTGCCCTGGCATGTGGCCTTGTGCCCGCGGGGGGAAACAAAAAAAAGGAAAAAAGTGACACAAAGCCAAATGGCCTTGCCCCTAAAATGAGGAAATAACTAGCATAGGCCAGGGTGGTTTTTAGGACTTGGAAAGATAAGGGACTGAGCGCAGAACATCAGGGACTGAGCCCAGAACATCAGGGGCTGGGCCCAGAATATCAGGGACTGAGTGCAGAACATCAGGGACTGAGCCCAGAACATCAGGGGCTGAGCCCAGAATATCAGGGACTGAGTGCAGAACATCAGGGACTGAGCCCAGAACATCAGAACATCAGGGACTGAGCCCAGAACATCAGGGACTGAGCCCAGAATATCAGGGACTGAGTGCAGAACATCAGGGACTGAGCCCAGAACATCAGAATATCAGGGACTGAGTGCAGAACATCAGAACATAAGGGCTGAGCCCAGAATATCAGGGGCTGAGCCCAGAACATCAGAATATCAGGGACTGAGTGCAGAATATCAGGGACTGAGCGCAGAAAAAAAAATGTCTTGCCTTCTTTAGCTCGTGCACATGTTGAAATGTATTTTTTGTCTCTTAAAGTCTTTTTACTGTAACACCTCTCCTCTGGTCTGGTCTGCTATTTTTTGTGCAATATTTTATTTTTCAATTTTCATTTTCATGAAAAACAAGCCAACAAACAAACCAACAAAAAACGAATAAAAACAAACTCAGACACCCATCCCAAGCAAGGACTCCATGAGAAATCAGCTGGGCAAGTTACTCGTCGCTTAAACCTCGTCAAGTAGGCCAGAAACGGGTCCCAGATAATTGAAAACTTCCTAAGTGAGTTTCTCCTCAGGGACCTGATTCTCTCCATATGCACAACCGAGACCATGTCTGTCAGCTTGCCACAGCTGAAAAGAGGGTGGAGAGGGAGACTTCCACTCCTTCAGAATGAGTCTCTTGGTGACAGTCGTCCCCTGCGTCAGAGACTGCTGCTCTTCTGCTTTGATTGATTGATTGATTGATTGATTCAAGTGTCATGCCCTCCCTGGTGTCCAGCCCTCATGGGTTTACAATTCACAAGTAAAATACAACAATAAAACATGGCAACAATGGTACAATGAAGTGGTTACATTAAACAACTGGTCTGTGAGCGCCCACCCCTTCTTTAAGAGGTGGTCAAAATCAAACGACCAATCTGGTTTAGCTAGAACTGAACTAGCCAATTACAGCACACCAACAAGCAGGGCTGGAAAGAGTACACAAAACAACCTACTCAAGTAGAAGTGATGAAATGTTACTTAAAGCCCCATTCAGCAACTTTTCCAAGTTTTGCTTTTGGAGAAACAGCGCCCTCTGGGTGCCATAGTATTGATATCGCCGTTCAAAGTAAACAAAACACAGTGCCAGAAAGCTCTATGTACATGTTGTGACATCGGGTACTCACCACGTGATGAAATAATAATCCATAGTTACGTGATTTTCGTAGCAAACCCGCACCGAGTTACTTCCTTGTTTTCGTGAATGCAACGCTCCCGCTGTACAGCGCATGCCCGCATCTTGCCACTGGGACGCAGGCACCAAACTGCTTAGTCCCAGGAGAAGCCTTTCAAATACCGCCATCTGCTTGCTACCCAGGCACTTATATGTACTTAACCTAACTAACTTAACCTAACTAACTATCCGGTGTGCACAACATTGTCAGACTAAACTCTGGCTGACACCCCAAAAACCTACAATCCACTACAGAAAAATGTATATTGTTTGTTTATTAACTGGCCCCTGGCCTCCTATCATCTCACGAAAGTGGCCCCCGGGCAAAGCAAGTTGAGTATCCCTGCTTTAGAAGCTGGTGTGTGACCATAGAGGTGACATTCTCCCTGTTACAAGTCACTCTACCATCTTCAATGACTAAAAAGCTGTTATATTAAGGTGAAAAAGTTACTGATTGGGGCTTTAAGTATTATAAGTAAAATCACTGGTTTAAAAAATCTACTTCAGTCAAAGTAAAGCTCATTTAAAATGCACTCAGAGTAAAGTTGCTTTTACATT
Organism: Poromitra crassiceps; assembly: GCF_964638095.1. Classification (NCBI taxonomy): domain Eukaryota; kingdom Metazoa; phylum Chordata; class Actinopteri; order Beryciformes; family Melamphaidae; genus Poromitra; species Poromitra crassiceps. Next base: position 60,195,425 of record NC_139627.1, read on the forward strand.
TTTGTGGGCGTGCGGGATTATATCATTTCAAACTAGGTAATTATTATTTCTCACTTTCTACAAGTTCATCCTCAACTTCAACCAACCCATTTAGATTTAGGTCTGCAGAAGTGCTTTCTAACTCATCCGTCTCCATCTCCTTTGTGATTATAAGCGCCAACATATCGTCGCTGTTGTTCCAGGACCTCGAATGTGCCTTTTTTCACTTTTTTATTTTTTGTCATGAATCAATGCCATTGGTCACCCTTCACGTCTCTGTGTGGTTTTTAACAAATGCAACCAATGGAAAAGCATTCAAACGAGCTTGTGAGTAAATCTCGTAACGCCATTCGCCCTCAATCTGTCAGTCAAACCTCGAAATTCCCCCCCTACCTCCGTGTGTACCCCCCCACGCAGGACAATAAACCCGAAAAACAGGGAGGTACGGTGGTGCAGTGGTAAGCACTATCGCCTCACAGCTCGAAGGTTGTGGGTTCGATTCCCACCTGGGCCGAACACTGAAGGAATGCGTGCCCGTCCGCATGTCCTCGAGTGCCCACCACCCGGGTGGGGGTCGGCAAAATGGCCTTTCTGTGTGGAGTTTGCATGTTCTCCCCGTGCCTCCCGGGGGTCTCCTTCATATAGGAACCCCCTTCACAAAAACATGCAACATCCTGGTTGCTTATATGGTTCCTCCTCTGATCGTTAAGGGCGCCTGTTCAGAGGGAGGGGAACTGGTTGGAATAGCGTGAACCTCCCACGTGCTATGTCCTACCGGTGAAGCTTCCTCGAGCAGGTGAAAAGAAGCGGCTGACTTGACTGCCCATGTCTCGGAGGATGCATGGAATCAGTCTCGGCTCTCCCCAGATCGGCAGAGGATGGAGTAGCAACCAGGATTGAGTAATTCAAATGAGCACTAAACGGGGGATAAAAATGGGATAAAAAATCTGGAAAAAAACATTAAAAAAATTAATAAAAAATAAAACCGGAAAAGACACACGGCAGACGCGCTGTGTATTTCTCATATCGTTTTGACTAATCCTGGCTTCCTCTGACGTTAATATATCAATCAAATGTTTTCCAGTTATTCCTAGGCTGCAAACTTGTTTTAACATGCAAATCAGAGTGCTTTCTGACGAGAATAAAGTAACGTTAACGTTACGTTATGTCAGACTATTTCTCAGCCCATGCCAAAGCCCCCATTCGGCCATGAGAGGCGAGGGGCAATGCTGTTGCTCCTGCGCGCGCCCCCGCGGCCTGGAGCTTGGGGGCTCGTGCATGAGGATGCGGCTGCCTCCCGCTTGACTGGCCATGAGAAAGCGCTTCCAAGTCGGACTGATAATATAAACAACATCATTTGAGCTTATCCAGGTAAGATATTAATAAAGTAATGACACATTCAGCGGGAAACTAACTATAATTAAGACATGTGCCAACTTTGACGACATTTGGTTCAGTAGTTTAAGAGCAAACAGGTTTTTTTTACTTGCTGAAAAGTTTCTGTTTTGGAAATTCGAGGTCCTGGAACGACAGCGGCGATATTCTTGTTGCTGTCTGACCGTCTGTCTGTCTGTCTGTCTGCCTGTCTGTCTGTCTCTCTGTCTGCCTGTCTGTCTCTCCGTCTGTCTGTCTGTCCGTCTGTCTGTCTCTCCGTCTGTCTGTCTGTCTCTCTGTCCGTCTGTCTCTCTCTCCGTCTGTCTGTCTGTCTGTCTGTCTGACTCTCTGACCATCAATCTGGGAAGCCAGAGTCTATTTTTATTTGAAAAATAGACTCTGGGACAGCCCTACCTTTTTTCCCAGCTTCCTGTACAGAGCGCCTCTCCTGCCACCGTCACTTCCTTTTCCAAGTCCGTTTCTAATAACGTTAACATAAAAACACACTGCATAGAAGACGTCAACTCGTCTCACAACTTTGGAAAATTA
>NC_139627.1:60202326-60207398 GCF_964638095.1 Poromitra crassiceps
AAGAGCATTGTTTTTACCGCTAGTGTTTTACCATAATTGCTCTATTGTTCTATCATGTTTATGAACAGTAAGAAAGAGTAGGTGAAATCTCCTTCTAATTAAGTAAATGTGGATTTTGTCCTTAAAACATGCTAATTTGGTTGAAATGTGATGTGCGCTTCCCCGGGGGGTCTCACCTGCGTTCTCCCTCTCCAGGTCCTCCACCTTCTGCTTCTGAAGCAGCAGCTCAGTGTTGGTGGCACTCAGCTGGGTGTTGGTGGCACTCAGCTGGGTGTTGGTGGCACTCAGCTGGGTGTTGGTGGCACTCAGCTCTGTGTTGGTAGCGTTCAGCTCGGCTTTGAGAGCTGCTGCCTCCTTCGTCTGCTCCTCCACCTCCCTCTCGGTGTCGCTCACTCTGTCTCTGAGGGACGACACTGCAGAGTCTTGAGCTGTAAGCACAGAGACACATCACAACAAACATTTTATGGATTTGTTTTGTTGTTGGTGTCTTCCAGTGTGGCTGAAAACATCCTCAAACTAGAACAACTGCACCACGGATATATGCCTCCGCCAACAAGTGAACAGTCGACATGCATCGCATGTCTGCCCAGACTTTGACCTTTGAGCCAAATGTGAAGAAATTTCATTAACTCATTGAGTGCCACGGACGAGTAAAGTCGTCAATTGCTTTAGTAACGTTGAGTGCCAATGACGACTAAAGTCGTCAATTGCGTTTTTTGACGGTGGGACGTGGATCAAAGCCAGATCCATCTCCTGTAAAATTTTGGGGCATGTTGAAGGTGTATAACCTATTTTACCGACCCAGTAGGTGGCGACAGTGCTCTCCAGATTACAGAAAGGTCCGGAAAACAGGAGGAAAAAGCCGTGATCAAAGAGAAACCGATGCATGCTGCAGCCAGAGCCATATAGATTGCTCTGTCTGCAGCTGACGTTGTCTGCGAACCGCAGTCAATCCGCGCACACAACTGAGCTCCTCTGCCTCTGTCTGTCTGTCTGCATAGTTTCTTCACACGATTAGCCGCCAGAAAGGCAGCACCCGACGCCGAAGGGCCAAACCTTTCCCTGCAGTCCGGGTTGGCATTTCCTTGTCGCGCTGGGAGCCGCCCGGCGCACACAAACGGAGCGCTCCGAAAATAGACTGGGTGCGTGAGTGTGGGGAGGAGTTTGCAGCTGAGGGGGTAAGAGGGGGGTGGGGCACGCAGGCACCACACAACTACACCACGTCACTACATCAGAAAATATTATCTTCAGACTCAGTGAATGTGCTTGAAATGCTGCATTTCACAAAAGGCGGAATAACTCAGCTTCTAATTTGAAAAGTGTCTTTTTGCTCAAAACAGCCTATCTTCTCCGGCTCATAACTAAAGAACGGAAAATGGGATCAATAAACTTTTTTTTGCAGATGATAGAAGAGAGTCTCATCGTTCTTTGTGCGTGTTCTGTGTTTACATAGTAATATCACACAATATTCTGTGGGCCTCGAGAAATCACTGAAAACGCTCTGAAACTCTGGCACTGGGAGCGTCCATTCTCCAAAAGTGGCTAGCACTCAATGAGTTAAGGTGTTACTGAGCTATGCTCCTCCCTACAGCTGTGCAACAGTCCCTGACACAGGGGACGACTGTTGTCGAGAGACTCTGAAGGAGTGGAAGTCTCCCTCTCCTCTGTCCTTTCAGTTGTGGCTGATGGACATGGTCTCAGTTGTGCGCATGGAGAGACTCAGGTTCCTCAGGACCACTATTTGGGAGCCGTTTCTGGCCTACTTTGATGTAGTGACTCGCCCAGCTGACCTCTCATGGACCCCTTACATGTGATCCCATGCAAAACATCTCTCATAAGCACATGAGCACTACGCTGCTGGTAGCATCTCTCATAAGCACATGAGCACACTACGCTGCTGGTAGCATCTCTCATAAGCACATGAGCACTACGCTGCTGGTAGCATCTCTCATAAGCACGTATCTCTCATAAGCACATGAGCACTACGCTGCTGGTAGCATCTCTCATAAGCACGTATCTCTCATAAGCACATGAGCACTACGCTGCTGGTAGCATCTCTCATAAGCACATGAGCACTACGCTGCTGGTAGCATCTCTCATAAGCACATGAGCACACTACGCTGCTGGTAGCATCTCTCATAAGCACATGAGCACACTACGCTGCTGGTAGCATCTCTCATAAGCACATGAGCACACTATGCTGCTGGTAGCATCTCTCATAAGCACATGAGTACTACGCTGCTGGTAGCATCTCTCATAAGCACATGAGCACACTACGCTGCTGGTTGCCGAATCATTACTTTGACAATGTAGTATAATTATGTTTTTCCTTTTTCCTGTGTATCAGCCTGTTTTTGTTTTTATGTTTATGTTCTGTTTTCATGTTCTGAAAACTGTAAAATAGAAAATATATTAAAAAAATATGTTACTGAGCTATGCCACCTAACTATGCTAGCCACCACAAATAGATTTTGACCGCCACATATTAATTTCAACTAGTAGACTGCAAACTCCTGCTTTAGGCCTTAAATTGGTATTGTCTTGCCTGAACATCATTCCAATCAAAGTTAGGAAATTCTGCTTTTGTTATTTTGTTCTGTTGATATGCACGGTTGCATTGACTGAACTGGCCTTAAACACAAAAAACACGCGTTACGCCTGCCTACCGCTGACTCGGGACGATACCGTCATGTTTTTACGCCCCAAAATGCGCTTTAAGCTGAAGAGGCGTGGCACAGTGCCAGAATGGGCGTTTCGGCCTTAAATACCAGCCTAAAGTGATCTTCCCAATGGACGTTAATTTTGCGGTTAACGCTTTTCAAAACCAGGCCTTATTCAGTGCGCCGGGGGTGGACCCACGGTGTTACACTATTTTGCGGACATGCCTTTCCAAAGCAATGGCTGTCTGTCTGTCTGTCTGTCTGTCTGTCTGTCTCTCCATCCGTCTGTCTGTCTGTCTCTCCGTCTGTCTGTCTGTCTGTCTGTCTGTCTGTCTGTCTGTCTCTCTGTCTGTCTGTCTGTCTGTCTGTCTGTCTCTCTCTCCGTCCGTCTGTCTGTCTGTCTCTCTGTCTGTCTGTCTGTCTGTCTGTCTCTCCGTCCGTCTGTCTGTCTGTCTCTCCGTCTGTTTGTCTGTCTGTCTCTCCATCTGTCTGTCTGTCTCTCTGTCTGTCTGTCTGTCTCTCTCTCCGTCTGTCTGTCTGTCTCTCCGTCTGTCTGTCTGTCTCTCTCTCCGTCTGTCTGTCTGTCTGTCTGTCTGCCTGTCTGTCTGTCTCTCCGTCTGTCTGTCTCTCTGTCTGTCTGTCTGTCTGTCTGTCTCTCTCTCCGTCTGTCTGTCTGTCTGTCTGCCTGTCTGTCTGTCTCTCCGTCGTCTGTCTGTCTCTCTCTCCGTCCGTCTGTCTGTCTGTCTCTCCGTCTGTCTGTCTGTCTGTGTCTCTCTCTGTCTGTCTGTCTGTCTGTCTGTCTCTCCGTCTGTCTGTCTGTCTGTCTGTCTCTCTCTCTCTCCGTCTGTCTGTCTGCCTGTCTCTCTGTCTGTCTGTCTGTCTGTCTGTCTCTCTCTCCGTCTGTCTGTCTGTCTGTCTGTCTCTCCATCTGTCTGTCTATCTCTCCGTCTGTCCGTCTGTCTGTCTGTCTCTCTGTCTGTCTGTCTCTCTCTCCGTCTGTCTGTCTGCCTGTCTGTCTGTATGCCTGTCTGTCTCTCCGTCTGTCTGTCTGTCTGTCTGTCTGTCTGTCTCTCCGTCCGTCTGTCTGTCTCTCCGTCTGTCTGTCTGTCTCTCTGTCTGTCTGTCTCTCTCTCCGTCTGTCTGTCTGTCTGTCTGTCTGTCTCTCTGTCCGTCTGTCTGTCTCTCCGTCTGTCTGTCTGTCTGTCTGTTTGTCTGTCTGTCTGTTTGTCTGTCTGTCTGTCTGTCTGTCTGTCTGTCTGTCTGTCTGTCTGTCTGTCTCTCTGTCCGTCTGTCTGTCTCTCCGTCTGTCTGTCTGTCTGTCTGTTTGTCTGTCTGTCTGTCTGTCTGTCTGTCTGACTCTCTGACCATCAATCTGGGAAGCCAGAGTCTATTTTTATTTTTTCTCAGCTTCCTGTACAGAGCGCCTCTCCTGCCACCGTCACTTCCTTTTCCAAGTCCGTTTCTAATAACGTTAACGTAAAAACACACTGCATAGAAGACGTCAACTCTAGTAGTATGACTAGTAGTATCGCCAATGTTGTGGCGCAAATTGCTATTTAGATTAAACAGTGGAGCACAGACAATGAAAAGGAAGTGACGTGATCCATGATGTCACTGACATCATTGTGATGTCACTGATGATGTCATATACATTGTGACATCATCATGATGTCATCAGTGATGTCACGTGAACAACTGTGATCTTATCTTCCAATATAAAATAAAAAGATCTATGTAGAACTGTTCACGTCACAGGTGACAACTTGCAAAAATTGTCCTTAAGTCATTCCCCGCCATAGAACGTCAATCCATGTTTTCACCGTCATGTGATAGATGGCTGTCTTAAGGCTGGCTCACACTACAGGATTTTCGGGCCGATTTATGCCCGATTCACCCCTCCCGAGAATCGGAGGAGAAATCTGGCCTGGCAGCTTGCCAAGCTTGGTCAGGCCCGATGTTCGGCACAGATTATCTTGTAATGTGAGCGGTTTGCAGATCTAATCGTAACCCTCCCGATCTGCTCACAGCCTCATCGGGGACGTCCCGATCATATCAAACATGTTTGATATTTAGGACTGAAAATCTGCGCGAATACATCATTCTGCTGCTGCGCGAGACTCCCGTCATTATCGTTAATTGACGCGGCTCATTTGATGCGCTGCACTGCAGGTATCAGATAGGCTACCAAATACCAACAGCACAGAACCATGAGGATTTGGGGGAAAATGTCACTAATTTATATCACAATGAATGACCAATGAATAAAAAGTTGTTATATCGTAGTTTTGAGCCCCTGCCAGTCAGAGGCTGTCCTACCTGTCTATCGAGCAGTGTGGGGAAAAAACGCATTGCTGCTGCGGGAAGCAATCCAGTCTATCCAAACTTTTGCCGATCTCATGACATGCAGCAGGG
>NC_139627.1:60215098-60248598 GCF_964638095.1 Poromitra crassiceps
CATACATTTGGGATGCGACTATACGGACATGTGATCCATAAGATTGAATCAAATACAGTCCTGCATCGGATGGGATAGGTGTGGTTAGGGTTATAAGCAGAGGATTGCACTGTCTCAGAGACCTGGGTTTGATCCCTGTCTCCGTGAGAGTGCAAGTCTCGCTCCGCAGTCCTTTGACGATATGGAAACGGCCTCTCAGCGGTTGGAAAGTCTGCCAATCTTCATCTGCTGTGTTGGCGATCGCTTTCCCCGCCCCCAAACAGGACGTCTCACAGGTGTGGCAGGTCTTGCACATGTATTGGATTGCCGCTGCATATTGAGCAGAAGACAATCCGCAATCGATTATGTTGCATAAGTCAAATTGTCCAACCCCTGTTTTTCCCACTACAAACTGCAGGTGAACTACTTTGTCACCTGGGGTATAGGCTGCACCAGCACCATACTGGAAACACACGAAACATGCTAGAATGATCAAAGATTTGGATGGAATGGTTTTTAGCAGCAGATAGAACAGAAACCCACATGTCAGCAAAGTTGGTGAGTAAATACTCTGTTCGTTGCTGGACTTTAATGGATCTTGTGGCATTTGGAAACGAGCAGCTGTGCTTGAGGAATTGTCAGAGGAGAGATCAGAAAAATCAAGAGTCTGGTTATTGGCTATGTCTAACATTGTTTTGTTCTCTTCAGGGGACAGGTTTGGATTTGGAGTAATCAGAATTAATGGTAAACAAATCAGCATAGAAATGCACAACAACATACACATGGTGACTCGAATACCACAAAACCTTCTTACAGCGTTTTCCATCCAATCCATCTGGTGGCTCCTCGCCAGCAGGCTGTGTAGCTTGTGTATCAGATGGCTGGCTGGATAAAAATGTCTTTCAAATACTCTGCGTGGTATTTGAATATCTGTAAATGTGTTCTTTTCTTGTACAGTTCAGGAAAATTCACTGTAAGTGTTTTTCTTGAAGTCCTCTAGTCGCCCCTATGCCCGTATCTGGGTTTAGGGAAGTGAGTGAGTGTGTTAGGTGATGCAATTTGTGCTCCTGCTCACTTTGGCTGAAGGGGGAAGGTGGGGTGGTTTCGTTTTCTGGTTACAGCTGTGCTGATTGCAACCTCATGTGATGCTTCGTGTTCGTCGTCAGCTGGTTTTGGCACCTTCCTGCAATGCGTCACATGAATCCACGTGACTCGCTCAGCTACTTTCACAGCAGTGTGTGTGACGAGCAGGACTTGAAATGGGCCTCTCCAGCGAGGATTTTTCCAACTCTTTCTCCTGAAATCCCTGGTCACCACATAGTCTCCTGGCTGTAGTTTGTGGAGGGGCTCTCCGGCTACTCTGGGTGCAGCTGCAGATACCTGTTTTGCTATGTCAGACAGGGTAGAAGATAGTTTTGTACAATACTGAATCATGTCATGATCACACCATTCGGTGCTTGGTGGGGGGCCTCTGGGTGGCCCCAGTCCAATGTTGGGAGGCGCTGCAAAAAGGGTTTCATAAGGACTGAGACCAGTTTTGTTCCTTTTCCTCATTCTCATGTACATCAGAACCACGGGTAGACATTGTGTCCATTTAAGACCCGTCTGCGCACACATTTTGGCCAATTTAGATTTGAGAGTAGCATTCTCTCGCTCCACTGCTCCGCCGGATTCGGGGTGATAAGCGCAGTGTGTCCTTAAATCTATGTGGAGATAGTCACTTAGATGTTGGATAATTTTGTTCACAAAATGTGATCCGTTATCCGAGGAAAGTCTAGCACAAATTCCCCATCTGGGAAAGACTTCCCTGATTAGAGCTTTTGCTACCGTAGCTGCTGTTTGGTGTTTGCATGGGAAGACTTCCACCCATTTTGACCACATGTCAACGAGTACAAGACAGTATTTTTTCCCCTCCGATGGTGTTAATTCTACAAAATCCATTTGGGCGTGTTCCCAGGGATATTTTGGAGCTGGGTGTCCTGCGATGTGATCAATTTTTATTGGCCTTGCCACGTTATGTCGAGTGCACGTGACACATGCGTCACAAAATTTTTGTGCCACTATAGTGAAGCCTTTTGTATACCACTGAGACGTAAGTGCCGATATCATTCCTCCTTTTGACACGTGGTCTAGACCGTGTGTCAATTTTGCAAAATGAGGAAAAAAATGTCTTGGTAGACATGGCTTCTGGTCTGGACCATACCAAACACCAGAGGAAACATCAAAGGTTGCTCCAGACAATTTCCAAGCCTCCTTCTCTGTCTTTACTGCCATGGTCTGCATAGCCGAGAGAGAAAGAGGTAGTGAAACGAAAGTGCATGTTTCAGCTGGGGGTGTGTACGGAATGCAGGAAGCAGCCTTGGCTGCTAAATCTGCACGTGCATTGCCTTTGGACACAATGTCAGAATTGTGTGTGTGTGCTGCGCATTTACAAACCGCAACAGCTGTTGGCAAGAGTACTGCGTCGAGCAAGTCCATGATCAAACGGTGGTTTTGGATTGGTTTGCCAGATGATGTGAGGAAATTTCGACATTTCCAGATAGCGCCAAAATCATGGAGAGTGGAAAAACCATATCTACTATCGGTGTAAATCGTGACCGTAGTACCTTCAGCTAATTGTAATGCTTTTGTCAAAGCATAAAGTTCGGCTGCTTGTGCTGAGTAGTGTGAGGGCAGAGGTCCAGAACAACTGGTCATCCAGTCAGTGACCACAGCATAGCCGGCTCGGCTGAGACCAGTAGCTGGATCCCTGGAAGCAGAACCGTCAACATACAACACAAGGTTACTGTTATGCAAAGGCTCAGATTGTATGTCAGGTCTGGGTGTGCATAAAATTTGCAATTCAGCTACACACTCATGTGGCTCTCCGTCCTCTGGACCTGGAAGAAGTGTAGCAGGATTCAAAGTGTTACATCGTTCAACAGTCACATTTGGCATGTCAAGGATACAGGTGTGGTACCTTAGGTATCGCTGTGCAGACAGATGTGATGTGCGTTGTTCAAGGAGGATGAGTGACACCGCGTGAGGCACCTTCAAGGTCAGAGGTGCAAATCCAACAATCTCGCGAGAGGCGAGAAGGGCCTTTTCAGCTGCGGCCACAGCGCGCAAACAGGTAGGCAGTCCTGCTGCAACAGGATCAAGTTTAGAAGAGAAATATGCTACAGGCCGTAGACGATCACCATGTTTCTGCATTAAAACAGACGTCATGACAGAGTTGCGCTCATCCACCATTTGGACAAAAGGTTTATCAGGATCAGGCAAACCTAGAGTGGGAGGATTCTGTAGCGCCTTTTTCATGGCTACAAATGCCTCGTCGGCTTCAGGAGTCCACTGAATGGAGTCCTGATCGGCTAGGTTACGGCCATGAACAATAGCCGAAAGAGGTCTCTCTATCTCTGCATAATTCATGATAAATTGTCTGTTGTACGAGCATATGCCTAAAAATGACATCATCTGTTTCTTCGTGTTAGGTTTTGGAATTGAGGTGATGGCCGCGATGCGTGCGGGAGACAAGGTTTTACCTTCTGCCGAAATGTCATGTCCGAGGAACCGGACAGTTTCCTGGACAAACTGCAGTTTGGATATGCTGACTTTGTGCCCATGGTCTGCCAAATGACGCAGCAGGGCAAGGGTGTCCCTCTGACAGGCAGCTTTCGTGGGAGCGCAGACGAGCAGGTCGTCCACGTATTGCAAAAGTGCACTGTCCTGGGGGAAAGTTAGTGACAACAGACTATCATGCAGAGCGCCATTGTAAATGGTAGGAGAATCACAATAGCCTTGGCACAAACGAGTGAATGTGTATGGCTTCCCCTCAAACTGGAAAGCAAACCAGTATTGACTGTCTTCGTGCACAGGCACCGGAAAGAAAGCGTTGCTAAGATCCACAACACTGAACCATTTAGCAGATTGTGGCACCTGGGACAAGATTGTGTACGGATTAGGAACCGTAGGAGGAAGTGCGTGCACAGCTGCATTTACATGCTTGAGGTCCTGCACAAAACGCCACTCCGTAGGCTGGCCTTCAGGTCTGATTTTCTTGACAGGAAAAATAGGGGTCCTCACAGGTGAGTTTGGACAAGGCACGATTATGCCAGCGTTCAAGAGTGACTTAAACACAGGCTTAATGCCAGCAAGAGCATCAGGTCTGAGTGGGTACTGCGCTTTCTTAGGTCTGTAGTCAGATTTAGGCTGTATGTGGACAGCCGGACAGTCTTTGATCAAACCCACATCATATTTGTGGGCTGCCCACAGAGATTTTGGAATGTCACTCAGTATGTCGTCATCAATAGTCAGAGTTGTCATGGTGTTGATGTTGTCATCGTCACTGTTGATGGCATCATCATCCAATGCGAACATGGTCCTGTGAGCGGGCGACTGTCGTCTGTATGAAATACAGTAAGTCTGTGTTGAGGGTGAATATGACAGGCCAGGGCTATTTGAAAGTTCCCAGTCTGTAATATTCTCACATTGCTGGACAAATGGTCCCACATCCCTCCATTGCATATCTGGGTCTTTAGACACTGAGACATGCGGGTATGAATTCTGCACCGTGAAATATTGTATCTGTTTATCTGTCAGGGAGACAGAGAACGCGGATGTTTTTCCCTTCCAGTAAAAATTTTCAATGCATATTGAGTCTGTTAACAATTGGTAGAATAGATTCTCATAATCATTATCACAGCCCCGCGAGAGGTGAGCTGTGCAATGGTAGTTACAGGCCTGCATGTATTCTGCTTCTGGTGGTGTGTGCGTGTGACACGAGGCCCATGCACACATGTCAGCTGCACTAGTCTGCTCCACCGCCCAGTGATAGACGAAAAGCGGAACAGAAGAGGCCAGCATGACTGGCGCAACGCCAGCGGTCACGTGCACTTCCACGCCCCCAGGAGCAGAAATGAGAGACAAGTTTAGTGCACACATGAGGTCGCGACCACACAAATTAATGGGGCACACTGTCGAGAGTAAAAATGAATGCGTTAGCACCCCAGGAATGTCATTGCACTTACATGACAAAGGAACTGTGAAAGTTTCCTTTGTTACCATGCCAGACGCTCCTTGTGAGTTGATGCTGCGTTTACTCATTTCCACTCCCGGCAGGCATTTGCTTTGTATGACAGAGTGAGTGGCTCCAGAATCTACCAGGAAAGACAACACAACATCATTCACGGTGATGTTTACCATAGGCATTCGTTTAAATGCTTCAGAATGGAGCTGTGCATATACACTTGTGACTGTGTTAGTGGTTTGGTCAAAAAATGATCTTGCTGTCTGTAATGCAGCATGTTGCTCTGAAGTCAGTGCTGTAAGCGTTTCGTCATTGCATTGGAGCTGTGCAGTGTGTGGTTTCTGAGTCATACTTCCCCTTTGCTGTGGATGTTCCCATCTCATCACACATGCGGTTTCGTTATGACTCTGCTCCGCCCGTCAGTCCGCCAGCTGCTGCTCCTCCGTTCCCCAGTTGTCGTAGGAAGGCTGCGCGTGGGCAGGCGCGCCTCTCCCCCCTCCTCCGCGCCCCCGCGTGGTGCGTGGTCGCTGCGCTTCAGGACAATCCCTGCGCCAATGACCTGGCTTTTTGCAATTAAAACACACATCTGAATCCGTGGTGTTTTCACGACCGCTGTAGTCGGTCTGTTGGCCCCTCCCACGCCCCCTCTTTGTGAACGGCTGTCCTCTGGCTCTGCCTCTTCCCCTTTGAGCTCCCAGGCCAACGCTGTCTGAAAACAGAGTCACTGCTTGCATCATAGTCAACTGGACGTCATGTGTCATTTTACCTCTCTTTTTCTCCGCCCTGTCGTTGTCGTCACGCTCCAGTTTCTGTGCGTGCATAGCGTGAGTTAGGACCTCCTTCAGCCTAGCGGTCTCCAGTCCGATGAGTGATGTCATCACCCGTTTCTTTAGGGCTGGAGGAAGGCCGTCCAGGAAAGTGTTTTTCAACATGGCCTCGTACGGGCCGAGGGTGACTTGACCTAGATACCCATCAGCCGGAACATCAACGCCACAATGTTCATCATGCACTTTTGTCAGACGGGCAAGGTACTCACTCACGGTCTCAGTGCCGTTGTGCCTGCACTGGGCGATTTTGCTGAGGTCAATGCGTGGTGGAAACGCCGTTGTGATGGCTGTGCAGAGCGTCTCCAGCCACGCGAGCCACCCCCTTGCATTCTTGGTGGCATCCCACGACCCATCGGCCTCCAGTTGGGGTTTCTCGTCCCCGACGAGGGCGGCGGCCGGAATGCGGTTGTACATGAGTGGTCCCACGGCGTGCATGACGAGCCGTCTGACCTCAGCTGAAGTGGGCAGGAATTCTATGCAAAACACACGCAGTTCACGGGCAAACACCTTACCTGATGCTTCGATTTTAGGCAGGTGTGTGATGGCCTCTTTCGCGTCCGCCTCTGTCCATGGACGGTGGACAAGGACTAGGCCTTGGTGACCTGCAGTGTAAACCATGGGCATCTGGATGGTGGTGGGAGGAGGGTCCTGTGTGACGTTGTGGGACCTTGTGTGCTTGGAGACGGGCGAGGGCATCGTAGCATCGTCTCTGGGATATGGTGGAGGGCCAGGTTCTTCAATGTTGGGTCTGGGGAGAGGAGAGAGAGGAGAGAGAAAAGGAGGGGAGGATGGAACCCCCACAGAGGAGGAAGGTGGAGGCCAGGCAGACCAGTGGGGAGGTGGAGCTGAAGCAGTGGCTCCCCCCTGATGCTTAGTTGGCCATGCGCTGCTGAGCCGGAGTCGTTCCATGTCGGTCTTGAAATGTTCACTGTCTGTTGGGTCAGGCTGGCGAAAGCTGGCCAAGTCTGGGTACGTATGAGGAGAGGATGCAGCTGAAACTTGGGCTGGGGCTGGAGCTCGTGGCGGCGGGGCAGGCCATGCGCATGTATCAAAAGATGGGTCATCCCAGCGGGGAGATTTCAGACATGAGACAGACACAGGTTTGTTAGTATCAGTTTCAGTATCAGTTTTGTCAGTTTTATCAATGCAGCCCAGTGTTGTGAGGGCTCTAGCACATTTTTTTCTGTCTTTTCTCTCACGGTCACACTCAAATTTCCACTTAGCTAAACACAGTTTGTTTTTTTCAACCTGTTTATATTTCTTCACAGCAAAATTTTTGCCCTTCATCAGTCTCTCTTCCTGGTCTTTTAACCATTTTTCCAGCTTCATTAATTCAGAGTAATGAAGTGACCCGCCCTTTGGGAAATTTGCATGCGTACACCAAGCGTCTACACATTCAGTTGAGCCTGGATACCTCATTTCCATAGCATCGATAATGGGGCCACGCTGGACCTCCATCGCGCCTGGGTTGTTACCCATCCCCCCTTATAATTATTAATTATTACAATCAATCAACAATTAATCAACTAATCAATCAATCAATTAATCAATTATCAACCAATTATAAAAATCAATCAACAATCAATCAACTAACTAATCAATCAATCAATCAACTATCAACCAATTATTACAATCAACAATTATTTTATATGGACATGCTATCCAATAGTCTCACTGTCCCAGTTAGGTCATCTATCCAGAAGAAAATGCCACCTACTGGATATCACAAACTGGCTTGTCACAAATGTGAAAAGATATTACCAACGGTGTATCACCCCCCCGCGACACCCGGCAGCCGCCTGGTGTCAAACCCAGATTTACACAAAACACAGCGGGTATTGTCTGTAGCTGCCAACATGCGTCTCCAGGTCTCGCTAGAGTGATACAACGTTTGTTTACTGCAACTATCTTTCCAGATTTCCACAAGACTGTTACCTCAGAAGTTTTCTTACAAGTAAAAAACCTCTGTCAAAAAAACCCCTTCCTGACTCGTCGGTCAGCCAGAAGCAGAACCACAATGTAGCTTGCATTGTATAGCCATGACTTCTAAACCATTTGAATTCAATTTTAAACCATGATACTTCCTTTCAGAGTGTCTCTAGAAAGCATTGCGTAAAAGTGAAATATCTTACTTTTCTGTCTCTGCTCGCCTGAGGCTTTTTCCCTCTGCTGCCCGCAGTGGAAACCGTCTCTGGGCCGCCCAGACAAAACCACGGCCCCCCCGTCTCAGAGAAAATTTGGTCTCGAGGTAAGAGGTGGGTAGGAAAAACTGGTGTCAGTCCTCCCCTGGTGATCAGCCAGCCGCAGTAAGTCCGTCCCGGTCCACAGTCGGTCTCCAAACGGGTCACTTCTGACACCAACTGTCATGGAAAAATTATTATGCCTCGATGAACGAGCAGGAGCCAGGAAGAAGAAATGTCACTACTGCGAGAGCACTCTTAAAAGTAAAGAAGTATTTATTAAATCTGCAGATGAGCAATTTCACTGAGTCAAACAGGGTCAGTGGAAGAACTGGGGCCCCAACACGCAGGATGGAACTTTTATACAGTAAGAGGCTGGGTCTCACAAAAGGGGAAGTTTCCCATGTGTTACTATGCAGAAAGCAAATCTTCCCTCGTCACAGGGTAGTCACTGTCCTCGTGGCGAAACAGGTGTACGTGCGTTTTTGCACAAACAAGAGGAGGATGTTCAAGAAACTGTAAGTTTCATGGTCTCCTTTAGACATGAAACTGGTCACAACCTGTTTTAAACAAAGGGTCTCCTGTTGTCTACATAGAACTGAAACTTCCAAACATCCGTTACTATACTGCAGAGCACATCTTAAGTTTCATGCATACTAATCAATTTCCATAACAACAGACAGACATTGCTTTGGAAAGGCATGTCCGCAAAATAGTGTAACACCGTGGGTCCACCCCCGGCGCACTGAATAAGGCCTGGTTTTGAAAAGCGTTAACCGCAAAATTAACGTCCATTGGGAAGATCGCTTTAGGCTGGTATTTAAGGCCGAAACGCCCATTCTGGCACTGTGCCACGCCTCTTCAGCGTAAAGCGCATTTTGGGTCGTAAAAACATGACGGTATCGTCCCGAGTCAGCGGTAGGCAGGTGTAACGCGTGTTTTTTGTGTTTAAGGCCAGTTCAGTCAATGCAACCGTGCATATCAACAGAACAAAATAACAAAAGCAGAATTTCCTAACTTTGATTGGAATGATGTTCAGGCAAGACAATACCAATTTAAGGCCTAAAGCAGGAGTTTGCAGTCTACTAGTTGAAATTAATATGTGGCGGTCAAAATCTATTTGTGGTGGCTAGCATAGTTAGGTGGCATAGCTCAGTAACATATTTTTTTATATATTTTCTATTTTACAGTTTTCAGAACATGAAAACAGAACATAAACATAAAAACAAAAACAGGCTGATACACAGGAAAAAGGAAAAACATAATTATACTACATTGTCAAAGTAATGATTCTGCAACCAGCAGCGTAGTGTGCTCATGTGCTTATGAGAGATGCTACCAGCAGCATAGTGTGCTCACGTGATTATGAGAGATGCTACCAGCAGCGTAGTGTGCTCATGTGCTTATGAGAGATGCTACCAGCAGTGTAGTGCTCATGTGCTTATGAGAGATGCTACCAGCAGCGTAGTGTGCTCATGTGCTTATGAGAGATGCTACCAGCAGTGTAGTGCTCATGTGCTTATGAGAGATGCTACCAGCAGCGTAGTGCTCATGTGCTTATGAGAGATGCTACCAGCAGCGTAGTGTGCTCATGTGCTTATGAGAGATGCTACCAGCAGCGTAGTGCTCATGTGCTTATGAGAGATGCTACCAGCAGCGTAGTGTGCTCATGTGCTTATGAGAGATGCTACCAGCAGTGTAGTGCTCATGTGCTTATGAGAGATGCTACCAGCAGCGTAGTGTGCTCATGTGCTTATGAGAGATGCTATCAGCAGTGTAGTGTTCATGTGCTTATGAGAGATGCTACCAGCAGTGTAGTGTGCTCATGTGCTTATGAGAGATGCTACCAGCAGCGTAGTGTGCTCATGTGCTTATGAGAGATGCTACCAGCAGCATGGTGCTCATGTGCTTATGAGAGATGCTACCAGCAGCGTAGTGCTCATGTGCTTATGAGAGATGTTTTGCATGGGATCACATGTAAGGGGTCCATGAGAGGTCAGCTGGGCGAGTCACTACATCAAAGTAGGCCAGAAACGGGTCCCAAATAGTGGTCCTGAGGAACATGAGTCTCTCCATGCGCACAACTGAGACCATGTCCATCAGCCACAACTGAAAGGACAGAGGAGAGGGAGACTTCCACTCCTTCAGAGTCTCTCGACAACAGTCGTCCCCTGTGTCAGGGACTGTTGTACAGCTGTAGGGAGGAGCATAGCTCAGTAACACCTTAATGAAATTTCTTCACATTTGGCTCAAAGGTCAAAGTCTGGACAGACATGCATGTCGACTGTTCACTTGTTGGCGGAGGCATATATCCGTGGTGCAGTTGTTCTAGTTTGAGAATGTTTTCAGCCACACTGGAAGACACCAACAACAAAACAAATCCATAAAATGTTTGTTGTGATGTGTCTCTGTGCTTCCAGCTCAACACTCTGCAGTGTCGTCCCTCAGAGACAGAGTGAGCGACACCGAGAGGGAGGTGGAGGAGCAGACGAAGGAGGCAGCAGCTCTCAAAGCCGAGCTGAACGCTACCAACACAGAGCTGAGTGCCACCAACACCCAGCTGAGTGCCACCAACACCCAGCTGAGTGCCACCAACACCCAGCTGAGTGCCACCAACACCCAGCTGCTGCTTCAGAAGCAGAAGGTGGAGGACCTAGAGAGGGAGAACGCAGGTGAGACCCCCCGGGGAAGCGCACATCACATTTCAACCAAATTAGCATGTTTTAAGGACAAAATCCACATTTACTTAATTAGAAGGAGATTTCACCTACTCTTTCTTACTGTTCATAAACATGATAGAACAATAGAGCAATTATGGTAAAACACTAGCGGTAAAAACAATGCTCTTTACACACCAAGAGCAATGTATACATGCAATTTATTATAGTATATAATACTTTTTGTAAATGATGAAGTCATCTTCACGGGTCCTGAACCGAATAAATGTCTCTGATGGCGGATACTGGTGGGGTTACATTCAACTATATGATAATAATAATGATTTGGTTTCCCTTTGCGGCCAAACACGCCCGAGGCTTTACCATACCACCGGTGAGAGAGAGATTCACCCCGCTATTGAGACAGGGGAGCCGGGTTGCACTCTCGTTTTGCCCGGGGGGGCGACTGGTTGTCCGTGTCTGAAGGTCAGGAGCAAATCTACCGGCTGAAATGAACACGGTGTGAGAGTTTAGGAACTGGATGACTAAACTACCTGAGGACAAGTGACTTGTGGACGTGTTGTCAGCGCCTGCTGCCTGGTGAAAAGCAAATCATTCAGGTTTGAGTGACAGGCTGAGTGAGCTGCCTCGCTGTCATGGAGTCTGTGACTTGCTAAAAGCTGCCAGACCAGCGCTTTGAGCAGCAAGCCTGGAGCTGTTTGATGGAGCTTTTATGACAGAAGTGTGTTGCTTTTCTCTGCTTCCTGGTTTTGTTGGAGAATCGTGGTCACTTCTGTACAACTCTAGACGTGCTGTAGTATTTCACAAGGTGAGTAAGACAGCCATCTATCACATGACGGTGAAAACATGGATTGACGTTCTATGGCTGGGAATGACTTATGGACAATTTTTGCAAGTTGTCACCTGTGACGTGAACAGTTCTACATAGATCTTTTTATTTTATATTGGAAGATAAGATCACAGTTGTTCACGTGACATCACTGATGACATCATGATGATGTCACAATGTATATGACATCATCAGTGACATCACAATGATGTCAGTGACATCATGGATCACGTCACTTCCTTTTCATTGTCCGTGCTCCACTGTTTAATCTAAATAGCAATTTGCGCCACGACATTGGCGATACTACTAGTCACAACTACACCTCCAGTAAATTTCCACTGTTGTGAGACGAGTTGACGTCTTCTATGCAGTGTGTTTTTACGTTAACGTTATTAGAAACAGACTTGGAAAAGGAAGTGACGGTGGCAGGAGAGGCGCTCTGTACAGGAAGCTGGGAAAAAAGGTAGGGCTGATGTCCCAGAGTCTATTTTTCAAATAAAAATAGACTCTGGCTTCCCAGATTGATGGTCAGAGAGTCAGACAGACAGACAGACAGACAGACAGACAGAGAGAGAGACAGACGGACAGAGAGACAGACAGACAGACAGACGGAGAGACAGACAGACAGACAGACAGACAGACAGACGGAGAGACAGACAGGCATACAGACAGACAGACAGACAGACGGAGAGAGAGACAGACAGACAGAGAGACAGACAGACAGACGGACAGACGGAGAGACAGACATACAGATGGAGAGACAGACGGAGAGAGACACAGACAGACAGACAGACAGACGGAGAGACAGGCAGACAGACAGACGGAGAGAGAGACAGACAGACAGAGAGACAGACAGACAGACAGACAGACAGACGGAGAGAGAGACAGACAGACAGACAGACAGACAGAGAGACAGGCAGACAGACAGACGGAGAGAGAGACAGACAGACAGACAGACATACGGAGAGAGACACAGACAGACGGAGAGACAGACAGACAGAGAGACAGACAGACAGACGGACGGAGAGAGAGACAGACAGACAGACAGATGGAGAGACAGACAGACAGACGGAGAGAGAGACAGACAGACAGAGAGACAGACAGACAGACGGACGGAGAGACAGACAGACAAGACAGACGGAGAGACAGACAGACAGACTGAGAGACAGACAGACAGGCAGACAGACAGACAGACAGACAGACGGAGAGAGAGACAGACAGACAGACAGACAGACAGACAGACAGAGAGAGAGACAGACAGACGGAGAGACAGACAGACAGACGGAGATAGAGACAGACAGACAGACAGACAGAGACAGACAGAGAGACAGGCAGACAGACAGACGGAGAGAGAGACAGACACATACAGACAGACAGACAGACGGAGAGACAGACAGAGAGACAGACAGACAGACGGAGAGAGACACAGACAGACATACAGACAGACAGACAGACGGACGGAGAGAGAGACAGACAGACAGACGGAGAGACAGACAGACAGACGGAGAGACAGACAGACAGGCAGACAGACGGGAGAGAGAGACAGACAGACAGACAGACAGACAGACAGACGGAGAGACAGACAGACAGACGGACGGAGAGACAGACAGACAAGACAGACGGAGAGACAGACAGACAGACGGAGAGACAGACAGACAGGCAGACAGACAGACAGACAGACAGACAGACGGAGAGAGAGACAGACAGACAGACAGACAGACGGAGAGAGAGACAGACAGACAGACAGATGGAGAGACAGACAGACAAACAGACGGAGAGACAGACAGACAGACGGACGGAGAGACAGACAGACAGACAGAGAGACAGACAGACGGACGGACGGAGAGAGAGACAGACAGACAGACAGACAGACAGACAGACAGACAGAGAGACAGACAGACAGACAGACAGACAGACAGACGGAGAGACAGACAGACAGACAGACAGACGGAGAGACAGACCGACAGACAGACGGATGGAGAGACAGACAGACAGACGGATGGAGAGACAGACAGACAGACAGACAGAGAGACAGACAGACAGACGGAGAGACAGACAGTGTCATGGAAAAATTATTATGCCTCGATGAACGAGCAGGAGCCAGGAAGAAGAAATGTCACTACTGCGAGAGCACTCTTAAAAGTAAAGAAGTATTTATTAAATCTGCAGATGAGCAATTTCACTGAGTCAAACAGGGTCAGTGGAAGAACTGGGGCCCCAACACGCAGGATGGAACTTTTATACAGTAAGAGGCTGGGTCTCACAAAAGGGGAAGTTTCCCATGTGTTACTATGCAGAAAGCAAATCTTCCCTCGTCACAGGGTAGTCACTGTCCTCGTGGCGAAACAGGTGTACGTGCGTTTTTGCACAAACAAGAGGAGGATGTTCAAGAAACTGTAAGTTTCATGGTCTCCTTTAGACATGAAACTGGTCACAACCTGTTTTAAACAAAGGGTCTCCTGTTGTCTACATAGAACTGAAACTTCCAAACATCCGTTACTATACTGCAGAGCACATCTTAAGTTTCATGCATACTAATCAATTTCCATAACAATCCACCCTTTGATTACAAAATCATCAAAACATTTGTAAGCATCTTAAATGTGAAATTGGTATATCAAAACGAACTAATCAACAGTAAAAGGTAAAAAAATAAAGGTATAATAAAAAAATATATTGCTTATAACAGCTGTTTTTGTCCGAAGCAGAGTTTTAATCTCTTCAGCTTCGGGGATCTTTTAGCAAGCAAATTCATCTTAATAGTAGTATCACTAATATATGTAAAAATTTATAATCAGGAATTAAAATATTTCAAAACAGCAGAGCTAACCACATCTTTTAGCTGTAATGACATCACTTCTGACTGAAATATCGCAAATCGATTGATCAAAGCAGTTACACAAATCACATGTAAATCATCAGACACATAGGCTTTCAGTCAGTTCAGGTTTTCAGAGTGCTTACTCCTCACCAGAGGAAGTGTCGTCATCAATGTCGGTTCCTGGATACAAGTCAAAATCATTTACAACCTGGACAAAAATTTCATCCATGTTATTCTCAACGTTTTCTGTGCCCTCATTCTCAAGTAGGGGCAAAGCATATGGTGGCGGTGGTCCTGGATGGGGAAACTTCTCTTCAATGGCAGTATCGATGCATCTAACACACAATGCCCTTGCACACGGAATAAAACAGCACCCACAGATAGTCATGGCAGAAACCGCTACTACAAGTGCAATCAAAACAGTTGAGGCTAGATTTTTCCATTTGCCAAACGCATTTTCCATCCATGAAGTTATCGGGTTGTTTATACCAGAACTAGCTTTTAGTTCGATAGAGAGCGCACGCAGTCCTGCTAGGGCCCTTGAAACTGATCCATCAGGGGCGGTATTGTTTGGGATGAAGGAACAACAAGTTTCTTGGAACATTGAGCAGACTCCGCCCTTCTCGGCTAGAAGAAAGTCCAAAGCCATTCTATTTTGAAAGGTCATCAGAGAATTTGCACGAAGCTCTTCAGCTATTCCTTCGACGGCGTCGCGAGTCAGGTTCGTTAAGCGTTGAACATTGTAATGTACAAAATTTATTCTATCCACATTCTTGTTCACTGTGATAAACAGAAATAATGATTCGAAACCCGATGCCACCTGGTCAATTAATTTAAAACCATCTGGGACTCCCCTGGGAACACCTATTGAATCCATGTAGGTTGGAGATCCCGCGAACCCAGTTCTTACATCGAAATTGAAACTCACGGATCGCTTGCGTCTGAACAATAGATCTGGTGTTCTGGCGTTAGCCTTGACTTCTGCAGCTGCGTTTACTAGTTCCTCAGCACTAATTGGCATCACAGTTACTGGGGCAACTAGGGAGACGACAGTACAGGTTCCCACCCATCCGTCAGGGAGTGTGCCCAGTAGTGCATTACCCCCGCAGTACCACCATAAATCCGCACGGGCAACCGGAAAAGCTGTCATCTTTTTTACATCGAACGTCTGAGTGCACCAATTACTAGGAATCGTTCCTACTATCATACCACCGGTCTTAGCCTTACGTGTGATGCAGGTATGGTTTCCAAAAACTGGGGTGAACACAGGCGGCACTGCCAATTTTGGAGCTATGGGGAAATATTTTTCCCAAAATTTGCAAGCTTCACCAGGATTGTCCATACGGTGTAAAATCAAAATGCAGTCATACAGTGATGTGTTCAATGACATTGCAGATGGTACCGTAATCAGTGTGGGGCGGGCTTTGGAACATAAAACACAGCTAGTGTCTGGGAACACTTCTCTGCGGTATTCAATCATCATGTCCATCCACAGGTTGGTCTGAGTGTAACCTGTTTCGATTGCAAACATTTTCTTAAAGGGAAAATCTTCCGCATTCTGGGTTATTGTATTTCTGGGTTCATGGTCTTTCTCTATTTTGGGGAGTACACTTTTTTCCGGAAGAATTGTAACATTTACATACATTTGGGATGCGACTATACGGACATGTGATCCATAAGATTGAATCAAATACAGTCCTGCATCGGATGGGATAGGTGTGGTTAGGGTTATAAGCAGAGGATTGCACTGTCTCAGAGACCTGGGTTTGATCCCTGTCTCCGTGAGAGTGCAAGTCTCGCTCCGCAGTCCTTTGACGATATGGAAACGGCCTCTCAGCGGTTGGAAAGTCTGCCAATCTTCATCTGCTGTGTTGGCGATCGCTTTCCCCGCCCCCAAACAGGACGTCTCACAGGTGTGGCAGGTCTTGCACATGTATTGGATTGCCGCTGCATATTGAGCAGAAGACAATCCGCAATCGATTATGTTGCATAAGTCAAATTGTCCAACCCCTGTTTTTCCCACTACAAACTGCAGGTGAACTACTTTGTCACCTGGGGTATAGGCTGCACCAGCACCATACTGGAAACACACGAAACATGCTAGAATGATCAAAGATTTGGATGGAATGGTTTTTAGCAGCAGATAGAACAGAAACCCACATGTCAGCAAAGTTGGTGAGTAAATACTCTGTTCGTTGCTGGACTTTAATGGATCTTGTGGCATTTGGAAACGAGCAGCTGTGCTTGAGGAATTGTCAGAGGAGAGATCAGAAAAATCAAGAGTCTGGTTATTGGCTATGTCTAACATTGTTTTGTTCTCTTCAGGGGACAGGTTTGGATTTGGAGTAATCAGAATTAATGGTAAACAAATCAGCATAGAAATGCACAACAACATACACATGGTGACTCGAATACCACAAAACCTTCTTACAGCGTTTTCCATCCAATCCATCTGGTGGCTCCTCGCCAGCAGGCTGTGTAGCTTGTGTATCAGATGGCTGGCTGGATAAAAATGTCTTTCAAATACTCTGCGTGGTATTTGAATATCTGTAAATGTGTTCTTTTCTTGTACAGTTCAGGAAAATTCACTGTAAGTGTTTTTCTTGAAGTCCTCTAGTCGCCCCTATGCCCGTATCTGGGTTTAGGGAAGTGAGTGAGTGTGTTAGGTGATGCAATTTGTGCTCCTGCTCACTTTGGCTGAAGGGGGAAGGTGGGGTGGTTTCGTTTTCTGGTTACAGCTGTGCTGATTGCAACCTCATGTGATGCTTCGTGTTCGTCGTCAGCTGGTTTTGGCACCTTCCTGCAATGCGTCACATGAATCCACGTGACTCGCTCAGCTACTTTCACAGCAGTGTGTGTGACGAGCAGGACTTGAAATGGGCCTCTCCAGCGAGGATTTTTCCAACTCTTTCTCCTGAAATCCCTGGTCACCACGTAGTCTCCTGGCTGTAGTTTGTGGAGGGGCTCTCCGGCTACTCTGGGTGCAGCTGCAGATACCTGTTTTGCTATGTCAGACAGGGTAGAAGATAGTTTTGTACAATACTGAATCATGTCATGATCACACCATTCGGTGCTTGGTGGGGGGCCTCTGGGTGGCCCCAGTCCAATGTTGGGAGGCGCTGCAAAAAGGGTTTCATAAGGACTGAGACCAGTTTTGTTCCTTTTCCTCATTCTCATGTACATCAGAACCACGGGTAGACATTGTGTCCATTTAAGACCCGTCTGCGCACACATTTTGGCCAATTTAGATTTGAGAGTAGCATTCTCTCGCTCCACTGCTCCGCCGGATTCGGGATGATAAGCGCAGTGTGTCCTTAAATCTATGTGGAGATAGTCACTTAGATGTTGGATAATTTTGTTCACAAAATGTGATCCGTTATCCGAGGAAAGTCTAGCACAAATTCCCCATCTGGGAAAGACTTCCCTGATTAGAGCTTTTGCTACCGTAGCTGCTGTTTGGTGTTTGCATGGGAAGACTTCCACCCATTTTGACCACATGTCAACGAGTACAAGACAGTATTTTTTCCCCTCCGATGGTGTTAATTCTACAAAATCCATTTGGGCGTGTTCCCAGGGATATTTTGGAGCTGGGTGTCCTGCGATGTGATCAATTTTTATTGGCCTTGCCACGTTATGTCGAGTGCACGTGACACATGCGTCACAAAATTTTTGTGCCACTATAGTGAAGCCTTTTGTATACCACTGAGACGTAAGTGCCGATATCATTCCTCCTTTTGACACGTGGTCTAGACCGTGTGTCAATTTTGCAAAATGAGGAAAAAAATGTCTTGGTAGACATGGCTTCTGGTCTGGACCATACCAAACACCAGAGGAAACATCAAAGGTTGCTCCAGACAATTTCCAAGCCTCCTTCTCTGTCTTTACTGCCATGGTCTGCATAGCCGAGAGAGAAAGAGGTAGTGAAACGAAAGTGCATGTTTCAGCTGGGGGTGTGTACGGAATGCAGGAAGCAGCCTTGGCTGCTAAATCTGCACGTGCATTGCCTTTGGACACAATGTCAGAATTGTGTGTGTGTGCTGCGCATTTACAAACCGCAACAGCTGTTGGCAAGAGTACTGCGTCGAGCAAGTCCATGATCAAACGGTGGTTTTGGATTGGTTTGCCAGATGATGTGAGGAAATTTCGACATTTCCAGATAGCGCCAAAATCATGGAGAGTGGAAAAACCATATCTACTATCGGTGTAAATCGTGACCGTAGTACCTTCAGCTAATTGTAATGCTTTTGTCAAAGCATAAAGTTCGGCTGCTTGTGCTGAGTAGTGTGAGGGCAGAGGTCCAGAACAACTGGTCATCCAGTCAGTGACCACAGCATAGCCGGCTCGGCTGAGACCAGTAGCTGGATCCCTGGAAGCAGAACCGTCAACATACAACACAAGGTTACTGTTATGCAAAGGCTCAGATTGTATGTCAGGTCTGGGTGTGCATAAAATTTGCAATTCAGCTACACACTCATGTGGCTCTCCGTCCTCTGGACCTGGAAGAAGTGTAGCAGGATTCAAAGTGTTACATCGTTCAACAGTCACATTTGGCATGTCAAGGATACAGGTGTGGTACCTTAGGTATCGCTGTGCAGACAGATGTGATGTGCGTTGTTCAAGGAGGATGAGTGACACCGCGTGAGGCACCTTCAAGGTCAGAGGTGCAAATCCAACAATCTCGCGAGAGGCGAGAAGGGCCTTTTCAGCTGCGGCCACAGCGCGCAAACAGGTAGGCAGTCCTGCTGCAACAGGATCAAGTTTAGAAGAGAAATATGCTACAGGCCGTAGACGATCACCATGTTTCTGCATTAAAACAGACGTCATGACAGAGTTGCGCTCATCCACCATTTGGACAAAAGGTTTATCAGGATCAGGCAAACCTAGAGTGGGAGGATTCTGTAGCGCCTTTTTCATGGCTACAAATGCCTCGTCGGCTTCAGGAGTCCACTGAATGGAGTCCTGATCGGCTAGGTTACGGCCATGAACAATAGCCGAAAGAGGTCTCTCTATCTCTGCATAATTCATGATAAATTGTCTGTTGTACGAGCATATGCCTAAAAATGACATCATCTGTTTCTTCGTGTTAGGTTTTGGAATTGAGGTGATGGCCGCGATGCGTGCGGGAGACAAGGTTTTACCTTCTGCCGAAATGTCATGTCCGAGGAACCGGACAGTTTCCTGGACAAACTGCAGTTTGGATATGCTGACTTTGTGCCCATGGTCTGCCAAATGACGCAGCAGGGCAAGGGTGTCCCTCTGACAGGCAGCTTTCGTGGGAGCGCAGACGAGCAGGTCGTCCACGTATTGCAAAAGTGCACTGTCCTGGGGGAAAGTTAGTGACAACAGACTATCATGCAGAGCGCCATTGTAAAGGGTAGGAGAATCACAATAGCCTTGGCACAAACGAGTGAATGTGTATGGCTTCCCCTCAAACTGGAAAGCAAACCAGTATTGACTGTCTTCGTGCACAGGCACCGAAAAGAAAGCGTTGCTAAGATCCACAACACTGAACCATTTAGCAGATTGTGGCACCTGGGACAAGATTGTGTACGGATTAGGAACCGTAGGAGGAAGTGCGTGCACAGCTGCATTTACATGCTTGAGGTCCTGCACAAAACGCCACTCCGTAGGCTGGCCTTCAGGTCTGATTTTCTTGACAGGAAAAATAGGGGTCCTCACAGGTGAGTTTGGACAAGGCACGATTATGCCAGCGTTCAAGAGTGACTTAAACACAGGCTTAATGCCAGCAAGAGCATCAGGTCTGAGTGGGTACTGCGCTTTCTTAGGTCTGTAGTCAGATTTAGGCTGTATGTGGACAGCCGGACAGTCTTTGATCAAACCCACATCATATTTGTGGGCTGCCCACAGAGATTTTGGAATGTCACTCAGTATGTCGTCATCAATAGTCAGAGTTGTCATGGTGTTGATGTTGTCATCGTCACTGTTGATGGCATCATCATCCAATGCGAACATGGTCCTGTGAGCGGGCGACTGTCGTCTGTATGAAATACAGTAAGTCTGTGTTGAGGGTGAATATGACAGGCCAGGGCTATTTGAAAGTTCCCAGTCTGTAATATTCTCACATTGCTGGACAAATGGTCCCACATCCCTCCATTGCATATCTGGGTCTTTAGACACTGAGACATGCGGGTATGAATTCTGCACCGTGAAATATTGTATCTGTTTATCTGTCAGGGAGACAGAGAACGCGGATGTTTTTCCCTTCCAGTAAAAATTTTCAATGCATATTGAGTCTGTTAACAATTGGTAGAATAGATTCTCATAATCATTATCACAGCCCCGCGAGAGGTGAGCTGTGCAATGGTAGTTACAGGCCTGCATGTATTCTGCTTCTGGTGGTGTGTGCGTGTGACACGAGGCCCATGCACACATGTCAGCTGCACTAGTCTGCTCCACCGCCCAGTGATAGACGAAAAGCGGAACAGAAGAGGCCAGCATGACTGGCGCAACGCCAGCGGTCACGTGCACTTCCACGCCCCCAGGAGCAGAAATGAGAGACAAGTTTAGTGCACACATGAGGTCGCGACCACACAAATTAATGGGGCACACTGTCGAGAGTAAAAATGAATGCGTTAGCACCCCAGGAATGTCATTGCACTTACATGACAAAGGAACTGTGAAAGTTTCCTTTGTTACCATGCCAGACGCTCCTTGTGAGTTGATGCTGCGTTTACTCATTTCCACTCCCGGCAGGCATTTGCTTTGTATGACAGAGTGAGTGGCTCCAGAATCTACCAGGAAAGACAACACAACATCATTCACGGTGATGTTTACCATAGGCATTTGTTTAAATGCTTCAGAATGGAGCTGTGCATATACACTTGTGACTGTGTTAGTGGTTTGGTCAAAAAATGATCTTGCTGTCTGTAATGCAGCATGTTGCTCTGAAGTCAGTGCTGTAAGCGTTTCGTCATTGCATTGGAGCTGTGCAGTGTGTGGTTTCTGAGTCATACTTCCCCTTTGCTGTGGATGTTCCCATCTCATCACACATGCGGTTTCGTTATGACTCTGCTCCGCCCGTCAGTCCGCCAGCTGCTGCTCCTCCGTTCCCCAGTTGTCGTAGGAAGGCTGCGCGTGGGCAGGCGCGCCTCTCCCCCCTCCTCTGCGCCCCCGCGTGGTGCGTGGTCGCTGCGCTTCAGGACAATCCCTGCGCCAATGACCTGGCTTTTTGCAATTAAAACACACATCTGAATCCGTGGTGTTTTCACGACCGCTGTAGTCGGTCTGTTGGCCCCTCCCACGCCCCCTCTTTGTGAACGGCTGTCCTCTGGCTCTGCCTCTTCCCCTTTGAGCTCCCAGGCCAACGCTGTCTGAAAACAGAGTCACTGCTTGCATCATAGTCAACTGGACGTCATGTGTCATTTTACCTCTCTTTTTCTCCGCCCTGTCGTTGTCGTCACGCTCCAGTTTCTGTGCGTGCATAGCGTGAGTTAGGACCTCCTTCAGCCTAGCGGTCTCCAGTCCGATGAGTGATGTCATCACCCGTTTCTTTAGGGCTGGAGGAAGGCCGTCCAGGAAAGTGTTTTTCAACATGGCCTCGTACGGGCCGAGGGTGACTTGACCTAGATACCCATCAGCCGGAACATCAACGCCACAATGTTCATCATGCACTTTTGTCAGACGGGCAAGGTACTCACTCACGGTCTCAGTGCCGTTGTGCCTGCACTGGGCGATTTTGCTGAGGTCAATGCGTGGTGGAAACGCCGTTGTGATGGCTGTGCAGAGCGTCTCCAGCCACGCGAGCCACCCCCTTGCATTCTTGGTGGCATCCCACGACCCATCGGCCTCCAGTTGGGGTTTCTCGTCCCCGACGAGGGCGGCGGCCGGAATGCGGTTGTACATGAGTGGTCCCACGGCGTGCATGACGAGCCGTCTGACCTCAGCTGAAGTGGGCAGGAATTCTATGCAAAACACACGCAGTTCACGGGCAAACACCTTACCTGATGCTTCGATTTTAGGCAGGTGTGTGATGGCCTCTTTCGCGTCCGCCTCTGTCCATGGACGGTGGACAAGGACTAGGCCTTGGTGACCTGCAGTGTAAACCATGGGCATCTGGATGGTGGTGGGAGGAGGGTCCTGTGTGACGTTGTGGGACCTTGTGTGCTTGGAGACGGGCGAGGGCATCGTAGCATCGTCTCTGGGATATGGTGGAGGGCCAGGTTCTTCAATGTTGGGTCTGGGGAGAGGAGAGAGAGGAGAGAGAAAAGGAGGGGAGGATGGAACCCCCACAGAGGAGGAAGGTGGAGGCCAGGCAGACCAGTGGGGAGGTGGAGCTGAAGCAGTGGCTCCCCCCTGATGCTTAGTTGGCCATGCGCTGCTGAGCCGGAGTCGTTCCATGTCGGTCTTGAAATGTTCACTGTCTGTTGGGTCAGGCTGGCGAAAGCTGGCCAAGTCTGGGTACGTATGAGGAGAGGATGCAGCTGAAACTTGGGCTGGGGCTGGAGCTCGTGGCGGCGGGGCAGGCCATGCGCATGTATCAAAAGATGGGTCATCCCAGCGGGGAGATTTCAGACATGAGACAGACACAGGTTTGTTAGTATCAGTTTCAGTATCAGTTTTGTCAGTTTTATCAATGCAGCCCAGTGTTGTGAGGGCTCTAGCACATTTTTTTCTGTCTTTTCTCTCACGGTCACACTCAAATTTCCACTTAGCTAAACACAGTTTGTTTTTTTCAACCTGTTTATATTTCTTCACAGCAAAATTTTTGCCCTTCATCAGTCTCTCTTCCTGGTCTTTTAACCATTTTTCCAGCTTCATTAATTCAGAGTAATGAAGTGACCCGCCCTTTGGGAAATTTGCATGCGTACACCAAGCGTCTACACATTCAGTTGAGCCTGGATACCTCATTTCCATAGCATCGATAATGGGGCCACGCTGGACCTCCATCGCGCCTGGGTTGTTACCCATCCCCCCTTATAATTATTAATTATTACAATCAATCAACAATTAATCAACTAATCAATCAATCAATTAATCAATTATCAACCAATTATAAAAATCAATCAACAATCAATCAACTAACTAATCAATCAATCAATCAACTATCAACCAATTATTACAATCAACAATTATTTTATATGGACATGCTATCCAATAGTCTCACTGTCCCAGTTAGGTCATCTATCCAGAAGAAAATGCCACCTACTGGATATCACAAACTGGCTTGTCACAAATGTGAAAAGATATTACCAACGGTGTATCACCCCCCCCGCGACACCCGGCAGCCGCCTGGTGTCAAACCCAGATTTACACAAAACACAGCGGGTATTGTCTGTAGCTGCCAACATGCGTCTCCAGGTCTCGCTAGAGTGATACAACGTTTGTTTACTGCAACTATCTTTCCAGATTTCCACAAGACTGTTACCTCAGAAGTTTTCTTAAGTCTTAAGTAAAAAACCTCTGTCAAAAAAAACCCTTCCTGACTCGTCGGTCAGCCAGAAGCAGAACCACAATGTAGCTTGCATTGTATAGCCATGACTTCTAAACCATTTGAATTCAATTTTAAACCATGATACTTCCTTTCAGAGTGTCTCTAGAAAGCATTGCGTAAAAGTGAAATATCTTACTTTTCTGTCTCTGCTCGCCTGAGGCTTTTTCCCTCTGCTGCCCGCAGTGGAAACCGTCTCTGGGCCGCCCAGACAAAACCACGGCCCCCCCGTCTCAGAGAAAATTTGGTCTCGAGGTAAGAGGTGGGTAGGAAAAACTGGTGTCAGTTCTCCCCTGGTGATCAGCCAGCCGCAGTAAGTCCGTCCCGGTCCACAGTCGGTCTCCAAACGGGTCACTTCTGACACCAACTGTCATGGAAAAATTATTATGCCTCGATGAACGAGCAGGAGCCAGGAAGAAGAAATGTCACTACTGCGAGAGCACTCTTAAAAGTAAAGAAGTATTTATTAAATCTGCAGATGAGCAATTTCACTGAGTCAAACAGGGTCAGTGGAAGAACTGGGGCCCCAACACGCAGGATGGAACTTTTATACAGTAAGAGGCTGGGTCTCACAAAAGGGGAAGTTTCCCATGTGTTACTATGCAGAAAGCAAATCTTCCCTCGTCACAGGGTAGTCACTGTCCTCGTGGCGAAACAGGTGTACGTGCGTTTTTGCACAAACAAGAGGAGGATGTTCAAGAAACTGTAAGTTTCATGGTCTCCTTTAGACATGAAACTGGTCACAACCTGTTTTAAACAAAGGGTCTCCTGTTGTCTACATAGAACTGAAACTTCCAAACATCCGTTACTATACTGCAGAGCACATCTTAAGTTTCATGCATACTAATCAATTTCCATAACAACAGACAGACATTGCTTTGGAAAGGCATGTCCGCAAAATAGTGTAACACCGTGGGTCCACCCCCGGCGCACTGAATAAGGCCTGGTTTTGAAAAGCGTTAACCGCAAAATTAACGTCCATTGGGAAGATCGCTTTAGGCTGGTATTTAAGGCCGAAACGCCCATTCTGGCACTGTGCCACGCCTCTTCAGCGTAAAGCGCATTTTGGGTCGTAAAAACATGACGGTATCGTCCCGAGTCAGCGGTAGGCAGGTGTAACGCGTGTTTTTTGTGTTTAAGGCCAGTTCAGTCAATGCAACCGTGCATATCAACAGAACAAAATAACAAAAGCAGAATTTCCTAACTTTGATTGGAATGATGTTCAGGCAAGACAATACCAATTTAAGGCCTAAAGCAGGAGTTTGCAGTCTACTAGTTGAAATTAATATGTGGCGGTCAAAATCTATTTGTGGTGGCTAGCATAGTTAGGTGGCATAGCTCAGTAACATATTTTGTTATATATTTTCTATTTTACAGTTTTCAGAACATGAAAACAGAACATAAACATAAAAACAAAAACAGGCTGATACACAGGAAAAAGGAAAAACATAATTATACTACATTGTCAAAGTAATGATTCTGCAACCAGCAGCGTAGTGTGCTCATGTGCTTATGAGAGATGCTACCAGCAGCATAGTGTGCTCACGTGCTTATGAGAGATGCTACCAGCAGCGTAGTGTGCTCATGTGCTTATGAGAGATGCTACCAGCAGTGTAGTGCTCATGTGCTTATGAGAGATGCTACCAGCAGCGTAGTGTGCTCATGTGCTTATGAGAGATGCTACCAGCAGTGTAGTGCTCATGTGCTTATGAGAGATGCTACCAGCAGCGTAGTGCTCATGTGCTTATGAGAGATGCTACCAGCAGCGTAGTGTGCTCATGTGCTTATGAGAGATGCTACCAGCAGCGTAGTGCTCATGTGCTTATGAGAGATGCTACCAGCAGCGTAGTGTGCTCATGTGCTTATGAGAGATGCTACCAGCAGTGTAGTGCTCATGTGCTTATGAGAGATGCTACCAGCAGCGTAGTGTGCTCATGTGCTTATGAGAGATGCTATCAGCAGTGTAGTGCTCATGTGCTTATGAGAGATGCTACCAGCAGTGTAGTGTGCTCATGTGCTTATGAGAGATGCTACCAGCAGCGTAGTGTGCTCATGTGCTTATGAGAGATGCTACCAGCAGCATGGTGCTCATGTGCTTATGAGAGATGCTACCAGCAGCGTAGTGCTCATGTGCTTATGAGAGATGTTTTGCATGGGATCACATGTAAGGGGTCCATGAGAGGTCAGCTGGGCGAGTCACTACATCAAAGTAGGCCAGAAACGGGTCCCAAATAGTGGTCCTGAGGAACATGAGTCTCTCCATGCGCACAACTGAGACCATGTCCATCAGCCACAACTGAAAGGACAGAGGAGAGGGAGACTTCCACTCCTTCAGAGTCTCTCGACAACAGTCGTCCCCTGTGTCAGGGACTGTTGCACAGCTGTAGGGAGGAGCATAGCTCAGTAACACCTTAATGAAATTTCTTCACATTTGGCTCAAAGGTCAAAGTCTGGACAGACATGCATGTCGACTGTTCACTTGTTGGCGGAGGCATATATCCGTGGTGCAGTTGTTCTAGTTTGAGAATGTTTTCAGCCACACTGGAAGACACCAACAACAAAACAAATCCATAAAATGTTTGTTGTGATGTGTCTCTGTGCTTCCAGCTCAACACTCTGCAGTGTCGTCCCTCAGAGACAGAGTGAGCGACACCGAGAGGGAGGTGGAGGAGCAGACGAAGGAGGCAGCAGCTCTCAAAGCCGAGCTGAACGCTACCAACACAGAGCTGAGTGCCACCAACACCCAGCTGAGTGCCACCAACACCCAGCTGAGTGCCACCAACACCCAGCTGAGTGCCACCAACACCCAGCTGCTGCTTCAGAAGCAGAAGGTGGAGGACCTAGAGAGGGAGAACGCAGGTGAGACCCCCCGGGGAAGCGCACATCACATTTCAACCAAATTAGCATGTTTTAAGGACAAAATCCACATTTACTTAATTAGAAGGAGATTTCACCTACTCTTTCTTACTGTTCATAAACATGATAGAACAATAGAGCAATTATGGTAAAACACTAGCGGTAAAAACAATGCTCTTTACACACCAAGAGCAATGTATACATGCAATTTATTATAGTATATAATACTTTTTGTAAATGATGAAGTCATCTTCACGGGTCCTGAACCGAATAAATGTCTCTGATGGCGGATACTGGTGGTGTTACATTCAACTATATGATAATAATAATGATTTGGTTTCCCTTTGCGGCCAAACACGCCCGAGGCTTTACCATACCACCGGTGAGAGAGAGATTCACCCCGCTATTGAGACAGGGGAGCCGGGTTGCACTCTCGTTTTGCCCGGGGGGGCGACTGGTTGTCCGTGTCTGAAGGTCAGGAGCAAATCTACCGGCTGAAATGAACACGGTGTGAGAGTTTAGGAACTGGATGACTAAACTACCTGAGGACAAGTGACTTGTGGACGTGTTGTCAGCGCCTGCTGCCTGGTGAAAAGCAAATCATTCAGGTTTGAGTGACAGGCTGAGTGAGCTGCCTCGCTGTCATGGAGTCTGTGACTTGCTAAAAGCTGCCAGACCAGCGCTTTGAGCAGCAAGCCTGGAGCTGTTTGATGGAGCTTTTATGACAGAAGTGTGTTGCTTTTCTCTGCTTCCTGGTTTTGTTGGAGAATCGTGGTCACTTCTGTACAACTCTAGACGTGCTGTAGTATTTCACAAGGTGAGTAAGACAGCCATCTATCACATGACGGTGAAAACATGGATTGACGTTCTATGGCTGGGAATGACTTATGGACAATTTTTGCAAGTTGTCACCTGTGACGTGAACAGTTCTACATAGATCTTTTTATTTTATATTGGAAGATAAGATCACAGTTGTTCACGTGACATCACTGATGACATCATGATGATGTCACAATGTATATGACATCATCAGTGACATCACAATGATGTCAGTGACATCATGGATCACGTCACTTCCTTTTCATTGTCCGTGCTCCACTGTTTAATCTAAATAGCAATTTGCGCCACGACATTGGCGATACTACTAGTCACAACTACACCTCCAGTAAATTTCCACTGTTGTGAGACGAGTTGACGTCTTCTATGCAGTGTGTTTTTACGTTAACGTTATTAGAAACAGACTTGGAAAAGGAAGTGACGGTGGCAGGAGAGGCGCTCTGTACAGGAAGCTGGGAAAAAAGGTAGGGCTGATGTCCCAAAAAAAAACCCTCCCTGGACCATACTGTTATACAAAATTACCGCCCAGTTTCTCTCCTTCCATTCATTTCAAAAACCCTTGAACGCGCAGTATCGGAACAGCTTTCTCTCCATCTCTCTCGCAATAACCTTCTGGACCCCCTACAATCTGGTTTTAAACCCGCTCACTCCACTGAAACAGCTCTCCTCTCTGTCACTCATGCCCTTCACACAGCCAAAGCCTCCTCCCTCTCCTCTGTTTTAGTACTCCTGGATCTATCAGCTGCATTTGACACGGTGAATCATCACATCCTCCTCTCCACTCTCACTGATCTTGGTATTTCTGGCACTGCACTCTCATGGTTCACCTCTTACCTTTCCAACCGCTCCCTTCAGGTTCTCTGGTGTGGGTCCCTCTCTAAATCATGCACTCTGAACACGGGTGTCCCCCAGGGATCTGTCCTCGGCCCCTTCCTATTTCTTCTGTATGTTAGGTCCCTTGGTCACATAATCTCCTCTCACGGGTTTTCCTATCACAGCTATGCCGACGACACTCAACTCTTTCTTTCTTTTCCCCCTGACGATACCCAAATTGAGGCACGCCTAGCCACGTGTCTCAAAGACATTGTAACCTGGATGACCGCACATCATCTAAAACTCAATCTCGACAAAACAGAACTTCTTTTCATCCCCGGTAAAAACTGCCCTCTCACAGACCTTTCCATCACCATAGACAATACCACTGTACGGCCATCAAAAACTGTCAAAAACCTAGGTGTCATTATAGATAATCAGCTTTCAACCTCATCTTTCATTTCTGCAACCGCCCGCTCATGTAGGTTCCAACTATACAACATCAGAAAAATCAGAAAATTTCTCACTAGGGAGGCAACTCAACTACTGGTACAGGCACTTGTTCTTTCCCGCCTTGATTACTGCAATGTTCTCATGGCGGGGCTACCTGCCTCGGCCTTCCAATCCCTCCAGCTCATCCAGAACGCAGCTGCCCGACTGGTGTTCAATCTACCTAAATTCTCTCACGTCACTCCCCTTCTCCGCGACCTCCACTGGCTCCCAATTATAGCCCGCATTAAATTCAAAACCCTTGTACTGGCCTACCGGGCAGTTCACCGGTCAGCCCCTACCTATCTGCAATCTTTAGTTAGTTTTCAAACAACCAACCGTCCCCTCCGCTCCTCCACCTGCACAGCTCGCCTTGCCCCTCCATCACTACGTGACCCTGGGGGCCGCTTAGCCCACTCACGACTCTTTTCCTCCCTGGCTCCTCAATGGTGGAACGAGCTCCCCCCCTCTGTTATGCTGGCTGACTCGTTGGCCATTTTCCGCCGGAGACTAAAAACACACTTTTTCGAACTACACCTGGGCCCCTCCGAAAAGTGATGTGTGTATTTTATGTTCCCGTCTTTATTTCTATTTATTGTTGTTTATTGTTGCATTTTATTGCTGTATTTTTATGCTATATTGTAATATGCTGTAAGTCGCATTGGACAAAAGCGTCTGCTAAATGAAATAAAGTAAAGTAAAGTAAAGTCCCAGAGTCTATTTTTCAAATAAAAATAGACTCTGGCTTCCCAGATTGATGGTCAGAGAGTCAGACAGACAGACAGACAGACAGACAGACAGACAGACAGACAGACAGACAGACAGAGAGAGAGACAGACGGACAGAGAGACAGACAGACAGACAGACAGACGGAGAGACAGACAGACAGACAGACAGACGGAGAGACAGACAGGCATACAGACAGACAGACAGACAGACGGAGAGAGAGACAGACAGACAGAGAGACAGACAGACAGACGGACAGACGGAGAGACAGACATACAGATGGAGAGACAGACGGAGAGAGACACAGACAGACAGACAGACAGACGGAGAGAGAGACAGATAGACAGACAGACAGACAGACAGAGAGACAGGCAGACAGACAGACGGAGAGAGAGACAGACAGACAGACAGACAGACAGACGGAGAGAGACACAGACAGACAGACAGACAGACAGACAGACAGAGAGACAGACAGACAGACGGACGGAGAGAGAGACAGACAGACAGACGGAGAGACAGACAGACAGACGGAGAGACAGACAGACAGGCAGACAGACAGACAGACAGACGGAGAGAGAGACAGACAGACAGAGAGACAGACAGACGGAGAGACAGACAGACAGACGGACGGAGAGACAGACAGACAAGACAGACGGAGAGACAGACAGACAGGCAGACAGACAGACATACAGACAGACAGAGGGAGAGAGAGACAGACAGACAGACAGACAGACAGACGGAGAGACAGACAGACAGACGGAGAGAGAGACAGACAGACAGACAGACAGACAGACAGACAGACAGACAGAGAGACAGACAGACAGACAGGCAGACAGACAGACAGACGGAGAGAGAGACAGACAGACAGACAGACAGATGGAGAGACAGACAGACAAACAGACGGAGAGACAGACAGACAGACGGACAGAGAGACAGACAGATAGACAGACAGACAGATGGACAGAGAGAGAGACAGACAGACAGACAGACAGACAGAGAGACAGAAAGACAGACAGACAGACAGACAGACAGACAGACAGACAGAGAGACAGACAGACAGACGGATGGAGAGACAGACGGAGAGACAGACAGACAGACATTGCTTTGGAAAGGCATGTCCGCAAAATAGTGTAACACCGTGGGTCCACCCCCGGCGCACTGAATAAGGCCTGGTTTTGAAAAGCGTTAACCGCAAAATTAACGTCCATTGGGAAGATCGCTTTAGGCTGGTATTTGGGACGGCATTAGCTCGGGAGGTAGAGCAGGTCGGCCAATGACTCAAGAGTTGGCGGTTCGAATCCCGCTCCCTCCCAGCTGTTGTTGTTGTGTCCTTGGGCAAGACACTTAACCCTCATTGCCTCCTATGAATGGGTATGAATGTCTATGAATGTTGGTGGTGGTCGGAGGGGCCGTAGGCGCGAAATGGCTGCCACGCTTCCGTCAGTCTTCCCCAGGGCAGCTGTGGCTACATCACCCGTAGCTTACCACCACTGGTACTGAAATGATTTGCGAGCGACCTCTGACCTATGACCCCTCCCCTGAGAGCTAGAATAGCGTCATCGGAGCACTCCCAAATCACGGAGGCGAGAGACCGTGATAACCAGCGGATCTCTTCCTAATAGAGGCTATCCCATACGACTATAAATACCCAGAGTAAAAAGGCAGACACGTAAGTTCCCCCCGATGAGTAACAACACGTTAATCCTTTGTCCACCTCCGGGTCTTAATCTAGGACCTCTACCCCCTCCTCCCCGAACATCGGGTGGGCAGTCTACCGATACAGGTGGCCGTACGGCACTTTTTCCCTCCAGGGTGAAAGAATTTACTAACCTATATTGTAGAATCACCCAGTACATATTTTCTCTGGTGAGAAAAACGGGCTGAAGCCCGAGATCATTCTGTCATTTCTACATGCATGGAGGAGGCTAATTATCTGAACCCAAAATCATGCCTCTTACCTTATTAGATGTGTGGACCCTTCTCAATGATGTTTTGAAGAAGAAAAATAATAAAATGAAAAATCCTTGGTTTTTATAGGTTTTATATATAAGTTAACACTTCTCCTTACAAAGCATACTATCATTGTCCATTACATTCAGTCCAATATACATGACATCATTATCCAATGTACGTTACCTTAATTTTCAACATGGAGTTCATTATACTCTTCCTATTTAAGTATCACTCTTGGCTTTTAAAGATTTATTATCTGAGGTGGCCAACCTCTCTAAATGAAGCCTTGTTTTGTCGTTTAGATCATTCCTTTATTCTAATGGCCTGACTAAAGGCCTCTGTTCTTCGTGCTCCACCCGTAAATTCACAGGGGATTTCCTGCACGGGCACCCAATTCAGTGCTTCTTTTATCCCTAATTCCAGAACTTCTCTTAACTTCTCTTAATCTAATGGTCTGCCTACAGACCTCTGTTCTTCGTGCTCCACCCGTAAATTCACAGGGGATCTCCTGCACGGGCACCCAATTCAGTGCTTCTTTTATCCCTAACTCCAGAACTTCTTTTAAC
Organism: Poromitra crassiceps; assembly: GCF_964638095.1. Taxonomy (NCBI): domain Eukaryota; kingdom Metazoa; phylum Chordata; class Actinopteri; order Beryciformes; family Melamphaidae; genus Poromitra; species Poromitra crassiceps. The sequence goes on from NC_139627.1 coordinate 60,247,106, forward strand.
TTCTCTTAATCTAATGGTCTGCCTACAGACCTCTGTTCTTCGTGCTCCACCCGTAAATTCACAGGGGATCTCCTGCACGGGCACCCAATTCAGTGCTTCTTTTATCCCTAACTCCAGAACTTCTTTTAACTTCTCTTAATCTAATGGTCTACCTACAGACCTCTGTTCTTCGTGCTCCACCCGTAAATTCACAGGGGATCTCCTGCACGGGCACCCAATTCAGTGCTTCTTTTATCCCTAACTCCAGAACTTCTTTTAATCTAATGACCTGCCTATAGAATCTCTGCTCTCTCCCTGGTGGATTCGAGAGCATCTAAGTGACGGTCTCCCGTCTGACTCCCTGCCTATGCAGGAGAGCAAAAAGGCTCTGAGTTCCGTTCCTTTTATCTGTCATTGTCATCGAAGGTGTGTCTATGTTTTTGCTGACTCAATGACTTCAATTCTGATTGGATGCTACATGATCCCTCTCCTAATGGTGGCCCTGCCCATCAACTCGGCCACCTCCCTTAGGTGTCTTGAACTCACTGATACTCTAAACCATCCTTATCTAAAAACATCCATCAACTGGGACACCTCCTATGGTCTTGAACTCAATGACACTCTCTTGCCACTCTCATCTGAAAACATGTTATGTAACAGGCTTACTTCAGCACACAACAATGCATTAATACAATTGTCATTTCAAACTTTGTGCATGTAACACAGACTATTTCAGCATACAATTAAAATCCATTCATATTGAGATTACATTTTCCACTTGGAAGTCCATAGACGCGTGTTCACATCCCTCAGTCAACACAATGCATTTCAACGATATAATACAATCCATGTTTCACGTGACATATGGTTATAACATTGTGACTTCAGTGCACACAGGATATATAGAAAACTTTGGTGAATAGCATTTTGATTAAATAGGAGTCTCCTCTCCTCCAGTCGGCTTTGCCCCCTCGCAGGTGGTGGAGCAAAAGTTCATCCAAAGTTCAGTTTTGTCAACAGTACGAATGGTGTGAATGAATAATGATTCCTGTGAAGTGCTTTGGGTGTCTAGAAAAGCGCTATATAAATCCAATCATTATTATTATTATTATTATTATTATTATTATTTAAGGCCGAAACGCCCATTCTGGCACTGTGCCACGCCTCTTCAGCGTAAAGCGCATTTTGGGGTGTAAAAACATGACGGTATCGTCCCGTCAGCGGTAGGCAGGCGTAACGCGTGTTTTTTGTGTTTAAGGCCAGTTCAGTCAATGCAACCGTGCATTTTCAACAGAACAAAATAACAAAAGCAGAATTTCCTAACTTTGATTGGAATGATGTTCAGGCAAGACAATACCAATTTAAGGCCTAAAGCAGGAGTTTGCAGTCTACTAGTTGAAATGAATATGTGGCGGTCAAAATCTATTTGTGGTGGCTAGCATAGTTAGGTGGCATAGCTCAGTAACATATTTTTTTATATATTTTCTATTTTACAGTTTTCAGAACATGAAAAC
>NC_139627.1:60253798-60258798 GCF_964638095.1 Poromitra crassiceps
TTTGAACAGTAATTTCCTCCATAACAACAGGAAACACCCCTCTCATTCAAACTCCTCCCTCCGTGTGTCTTCTCCTCCTTCCTCCTGGCTCTACAGCGGGCGTGTCAGAAGCGCGTTGCTGCTGCCTGCCTGCCTGCCTGCGTGCCTGCCTGCCTGCTTGCCTGCGTGCGGACGCTCCTTGTGCGAGTCAAGATGGGCCGGGGAATGCGTGGGCGATGGGCAGATGTTGATTCTGGCCTTTCTGAGGTGTTTCAAAGTGTGTTTCACCTATAATCTATTTTGCAAATCGCTCTCCGCTCTCTGTGTGCTGCTGCCTGCGCGGCCGCTCTCGGGCAAGACAAGTCTGGAATGGATTACTGTAAAATCGCCTCGCCATTTCCTTGAATGGCTTGCTCCCGCGGCAGTTTTTTCTTTGATTTCGCTCGTCTGGGGGAGCACTGTCAACACTTAGTGGGTCGGTAAAATAGATTATACACATTCAATACCTCCAATAATTGTATAGGAGACGTAAAAGGGATTGATCAACGCCCCACCGTCAAAATTTTTTTTTTTTGACGTATCAATACGTCGCTGGCAGTCAACGGTTGGATTCTGCTTGACGTATCAATACGTCGTTGGCAATGAACGTGTTAACTGGCCCCTCGCCTTCTATCATTTCACGAAAGTGGCAAAGCAAGTTGAGTATCCCTGACCTATAGGGAGAAATTTAGTTTGTCATTGTAAACCCACAGCACAGTAATGATGACATGTTCTTACTTAGATCTAGCCTTTTAATTTTGCTCTTAAGCTTTCTCAAAGTACACCAAATTCATGCATTTTACTTTAAAATGTTTAAAAAAATCTAGCAGGGGGGCATGCCCCCGCACCCCCCTAGGGGGTCTGCGGTCGCCCAGCACAAATACTCAAAATCCTGTGGGAAACACTGCAGACGGAGATAGAGACAGACAGACAGACATACAGGCAGGCAGACAGACAGGCAGACAGACAGAGGGAGAGAGAGACAGACAGACAGACAGGCAGACAGACAGACAGACAGAGAGAGAGACAGACAGACAGACAGACAGACAGAGAGACAGGCAGACAGACAGACAGACAGACGGAGAGAGAGACAGACAGACAGACAGACAGACAGACAGACAGACAGACAGACAGGCAGACAGACAGACAGACAGGCAGACAGACGGAGAGACAGACAGACAGACGGAGAGACAGACAGACAGACAGACAGATAGACGGAGAGAGAGACAGACAGACAGACAGAGGGACGGAGAGAGAGAGAGACAGACAGACAGACAGACAGACAGACAGACAGACAGACAGAGAGACAGACGGAGAGACAGACAGACAGGCAGACGGAGAGACGACAGGCAGACAGACAGACAGACAGACAGGCAGACAGACAGACAGACAGGCAGACAGAGAGACAGACAGACAGGCAGACAGACAGACAGACAGGCAGACAGACAGACAGACAGAGAGACAGACAGACAGACAGACAGACAGACAGACAGACAGACAGGCAGACAGACAGACAGGCAGACAGACAGGCAGACAGACAGACAGGCAGACAGACAGACAGATGGTCAGACAGCAACAAGAATATGTTGGCGCTTATAATCACAAAGGAGATGGAGACGGATGAGTTAGAAAACACTTCTGCAGACCTAAATCTAAATGGGTTGGTTGAAGTTGAGGATGAACTTGTAGAAAGTGAGAAATAATAATTACCTAGTTTGAAATGATATAATCCCGCACGCCCACAAAAATGTAAAAGCAACTTTACTCTGAGTGCATTTTAAATGAGCTTTACTTTGACTGAAGTAGATTTTTTAAACCAGTGATTTTACTTATAATACTTAAAGCCCCAATCAGTAACTTTTTCACCTCAATATAACAGCTTTTTAGTCATTGAAGATGGTAGAGTGACTTGTAACAGGGAGAATGTCACCTCTATGGTCACACACCACCTTCTAAAGCAGGGATACTCAACTTGCTTTGCCCGGGGGCCACTTTCGTGAAATGATAGGAGGCCAGGGGCCAGTTAATAAACAAACAATATACATTTTTCTGTAGTGGATTGTAGGTTTTTGGGGTGTCAGCCGGAGTTTAGTCTGACAATGTTGTGCACACCGGATAGTTAGTTAGGTTAAGTTAGTTAGGTTAAGTACATATAAGTGCCTGCGTAGCAAGCAGATGGCAGTATTTGAAAGGCTTCTCCTGGGACTAAGCAGTTTGGTGCCTGTGTCCCGGTGGCAAGATGCGGGCATGCGCTGTACAGTACTCGGTGCGGGGTTGCTACGAAAATGACGTTTCACGTAACTATGGATTATTATTTCATCACGTGGTGAGTACCCGATGTCACAACATGTACATAGAGCTTTCTGGCACTGTGTTTTGTTTACTTTGAACGGCGATATCAATACTATGGCACCCAGAGGGCGCTGTTCCTCCAAAAGCAAAACTTGGAAAAGTTGCTGAATGGGGCTTTAAGTAACATTTCATCACTTCTACTTGAGTAGGTTGTTTTGTGTACTCTTTCCAGCCCTGCTTGTTGGTGTGCTGTAATTGGCTAGTTCAGTTCTAGCTAAACCAGATTGGTGGTTTGATTTTGACTACCTCTTAAAGAAGGGGTGGGCGCTCACAGACCAGTTGTTTAATGTAACCCCTTCATTGTACCATTGTTGCCATGTTTTATTGTTGTATTTTACGTGTGAATTGTAAACCCATGAGGGCTGGGCACCAGGGAGGGCATGACACTTGAATCAATCAATCAATCAATCAATCATAGCAGAAGAGCAGCAGTCTCTGACGCAGGGGACGACTGTCGCCAAGAGACTCATTCTGAAGGAGTGGAAGTCTCCCTCTCCACCCTCTTTTCAGCTGTGGCAAGCTGGCAGATATGGTCTCGGTTGTGCATATGGAGAGAATCAGGTCCCTGAGGAGAAACTCACTTAGGAAGTTTTCAATTATCTGGGACCCGTTTCTGGCCTACTTGACGAGGTTTAAGCGACGAGTAACTTGCCCAGCTGATTTCTCATGGAGTCCTTGCTTGGGATAGGTGTCTGAGTTTGTTTTTATTCGTTTTTTGTTGGTTTGTTTGTTGGCTTGTTTTTCATCTTCAGAAAATTGAAAAATAAAATATTGCACAAAAAATAGCAGACCAGACCAGAGGAGAGGTGTTACAGTAAAAAGACTTTAAGAGACAAAAAATACATTTCAACATGTGCACGAGCTAAAGCAGGCAAGACATTTTTTTTTCTGCGCTCAGTCCCTGATATTTTGATGTTCTGGGCTCAGCCCCTGATGTTCTGCACTCAGTCCCTGATGTTCTGATGTTCTGGGCTCAGCCCCTGATGTTCTGGGCTCAGTCCCTGATGTTCTGGGCTCAGTCCCTGATGTTCTGGGCTCAGTCCCTGATGTTCTGGGCTCAGTCCCTTATCTTTCCAAGTCCTAAAAACCACCCTGGCCTATGCTAGTTATTTCCTCATTTTAGGGGCAAGGCCATTTGGCTCTCTGTGTCACTTTTTTCCTTTTTTATGTTTGCCCCCGCGGGCACAAGGCCACATGCCAGGGCACAAAGACCATTGAGTGAAACAAGAGGATTTGAAGCCTACAGATAAATAACTGACTTTCCAATGAGCGAAACTTAAACGTTTACACTCTGTGTCTAAACAGAGCGAGAGAAATGATCAGGGCAGGCACACACACACGTCACACACACACTCTCTCTCTCACACACACACACACACACACACACAAGCAGGGAGAGAGACAGATAACCATGGTTATATTTCTATAATATTCGTATAATATTTCTATAGTGTGTAGTAGGCTACTCGATAAGTCAACTCAATACAATGATTTGTCTCCGTCTTCCAGCTCAAGACTCTGCAGTGTCGTCCCTCAGAGGCGGAGTGAGCGACACCCAGAGGCAGGTGGAGGAACTGCAGACAGGTAGAGAAGGTTTTTGATGCTCGTTTGAAAATACAGTATGAGACTTCATGTAGATCTTCTAAATGAAGTTATTAAAGTGAATCTTGAATCTAAATCTGACAAAGACATTGATGGCAGATAGTTTATTTGTTCCTCATCATCACATGGGGAAAAAGGTTTCTGTAAGGAGACTTCAAGTGAAAAGTCAGAAACAGTCTGTTATAATCATCAGTGTTGTCATTAAATCACACATTGGTTTAAGTGAGAGCTGCTCACACTGACTACGTTTACATCCACACAATATTCCACTATTATTCGGAAAATAACAATATTCTGAATTTGATAAGGGTCATGTAAACAGCATATTCCAGCTGCATTTTCAGAATGTGGCCATTTTCCGAATTTAGCATTTTCTGATTAAGACAATGTGGGTTATTCCAGTATTATTCAGGTTTTAGGAGGATTCTTTGGTCATGTATACAGCGCATTCGGAATATGTAACTCAATCAGGGTTTTTAGTGCACAGTTTGCTATGCATCTTGCCTGTTTTTGGTCAGCTGATGTGTATAGACAAGTTTCCCTGCGCTGGCCTAGGGCGGCGCCATAGCAGCCTTATATGTCCCCGGCTTCTGGTTAAGTCCACATTGCGTCCACAGCAGCGAGCACATCAGAAGGCAGCAGCCGAAATATCCAAACTTTTTTACAACGATCGCTAACATCAGCTACACTAACGTTAGCAGACGTTATTAACAATGGGTTATTCTGGAACACATTGTGCAGTGCGTGGCTGAAACGCCTGAACGAGTGGTTGGATCGGGGTCATGCCTATGTTCCCCGCTCCTGCTAAAAAGGGTTATATGTTCCCCACGTCCTATGTTCCCCGCTCCTGCTAAAAAGGGTTATATGTTCCCCGCGTCCTATGTTCCCCGCTCCTGCTAAAAAGGGTTATATGTTCCCCGCGTCCTATGTTCCCCGCTCCTGCTAAAAAGGGTTATATGTTCCCCGCGTCCTATGTTCCCCGCTCCTGCTAAAAAGAGTTATATGTTCCCCGCTCCTGCTAAAAAGGG
>NC_139627.1:60263798-60328798 GCF_964638095.1 Poromitra crassiceps
CATCCCAGGAAAAGACCTAAATACCAACCTAAATTTACATGGGAAAAAAATCGCCATGCACGGTGTTTGCATCCCTGTTTGTACTTGCTCAGTTCTTTGTACCATTTAATTTCTCAAGCACATTTAGCAATGTGCCTGTAATATGTGTTACGTTGAAGTAATGCTATGCATATTGGATTTTAGAAATTCATACACAGATGCTGATTTTGTTGCAATGTTGTTATTTTTTTCTATAGTGAAGTTTTGAGGTAGGCGGTGTTTTCCCCCTCTATAGGCTACATCTGTTGGTCTTTGCTTGGCTGCAGAAGCCCAGAGATTACTCCAGACCTAAGCCCCTTTTACACAGCCTGTGAAAGCCGCAATCACTGTGGCATCGTTACGCCTCGCCTCCTGTCTAAAAGTCACAGGAACGTAATAGAGTGTCATTTTGTTACGCCTTTCGTTCCGCCAGTGGAGGTAGTCATAGCACCGAATCGACATCTGTCTTAAAAAGTCCCCGCGGGAAGACAGATTGAAGCTCAGCTCATTCATTAAAAAAAGAAAAGAGGAAACCACCTCACACAGCAAGGTGAAAGGCATAAGTGAAAGTAAAAAAGTAGCCTATACGATCCACGACTGCAACAGGAGGAATGCTCCGTGCCTACAGTTTATGAGTAAGTAGGTTAGGCTATTCACAATCTGGGACTCTGGGACAGCCGTACCTTTTTTTTAGGCTTCCTGTACAGCGTGAATCTTCCGCCCGGGACTTCTGCCTCCGCGCAGTGCACTTTTGTTGTACCGGTGAATATAAGAGTTCCGTTCCTGAACGCTAGTGAATATATTATATACACATTTTGACATTTAGTATTCAAAATAAAAGCGACGCAATGTATGTTTTTAAAAGGCACCGCTGCGCGGAAGTGGAAGTCCCGGGCGGAAGATCCGCGCTGTACAGGAATCCTAAAAAAAAGTTACGGCTGTCCCAGAGTCTATTTACGTGCCGAAAAAGACTCTGGGTTCGCAGATTGGGCTATTTATGCTCAAACAATGTTGACATTAGGCAAAATTAATGGACATAATAATAAGCTTAAAGACCTATTGCCGTTTTTCTCGCAATACCCCCGCAGAACTGCAGTCTGTCTAGCCTGTTGTACAGTATACAGTTTATCAGTGTTTATGAAATGCATCAGTAAGCATTGTGCTCTCATAATAGAGCTGGTAGTCAAATAAACTATTAGAAAGTTAACATAAGTAATAATAAAGTAATGAATAAAAATCTGATTCACTGAAATAAACACGGACACAGAAATAACATTATTGTCCATTTGTGCTGAGGAATAAGACGACTGGGGGAAAAACCTACCAATGGCGTCTCTGGAGGACAGTTTGGGAACACAGGCGGTAGCAGGCTTCCCTTGGGCATTCTCTTTGCGAATGGGCGGGTGGCTTAGGTCGTCCTCCCAGGACCTGATTGTGGCAGCCAGGTCGGCAAACTGGCCTTTCCTGAGTCTGAGTGAGGATGCAGAGTGGGTCACAACTGGTGGGATGGGAGGGCACAGTTCGGAGCTGCAACTGAGGTGCCTGAAACGGTAGTAATATGTTGTCTCAGGCAGTGGTTTGCGAACCCAAAGGGGCGAGACAAAATCTCAAGGCACACCTATATACTGTATCCGTGCAAAATAGCCTCTAGTCTATAACGTGTTATCACTCTAAACATTTTTTATGGCAAATACAATTTGACAAACAACTATTACTCATGAGATTGTTATTAACAAAAGAAAATTCAGGAATTAATTTTAAACTTTGTAAAATTACTACATCAAAGCAGTTTTTGTATACTGTAGTTTTACCTACCTGCGGCATGTTGGCTGTGCGTCCTGCGTGGGCGATGACATTGATGATGATAGATATAGCGTTTGGAGATGGTGATGGCGTTTGCAGACGCTAGATAGCGTTTGAGAGGGAGATTGCGCCTGGAGACGCTGGATAGCGCTTGGAGATGGGGATGGCGAGCAACGGGAGTCCTATCTTGACCACAGGGTTCCACGATGACGGCTCGTTCGGCAGCCCAAACTGGAAGGGAGAGAACAGGTGAGTGAGTCAGCTGGCCAGGCTAACAGATTACTCACACGCAAGGATTCAGGATCTAGGAGATGACCTCTCCTTTTCTGATGCATTGAGAGCATTGATCCTGTGCTTACTCCAAGGGCTGTTTCCCCCCGTTGTGGTCCCGTCTGTGTCCCTTCGCCCCTCGGGTTTGCTCGGCACCACCAATCCCGAAAAATGCCAGCTGCCGCCAATTACTTCACTCTGCAGCTCGCCCCGAGGTGCAACTCGTGCAGGAAGTGATGTCACTCAACTGGAAGTGATGTCATCAGGCGCACACACACACACACACGCACACACACACACACAGAGGCATAAGACTGATGATGTCAACACTGATGTCATAAGGGGACACACACACACACTGACGATGTCATCAGTGATGTCATAAGGGGGCACATCACATCCAAATGCTTAAGTCCATGTTGTACACAACATATCATTAAACCAAATATCTGTCCATACCATCCCCAAAATATAGGCTAGTCTACATCATCCACACACACACACACATGCACGCACGCACGCACGCACGCAACACACACACACACACAGACACACGCAGCACACACACACACACACACACACACACACACACACACACAACCAACTTCAACAGCATCACAGCCTGGCAGATGCATACTGTATGTCACTGACATGCACTAGCTACAAACACTGCCAGCCAGAATATTTTTAATAACGTAACGTTACCCTTGATGTGGTGATGTGGATAACTTCCTGGCCCATGACCATGCACTTTCCACGCCAAAAAGCATCAATCCCAGGTTTTCCACCAACTCCAACTTTAAATCAAAAAACGGGATTGATAATAATCCTAAAGAGTTTCCTCCTTGCAGTTACGTTCACGTTGTAGCTAGCCAGCCAAATAGGGAAGGCTGGCTTCATTGAACATGATGGTAGCGCTACTTAGCGTTAAATACATTACTTGCAGCTGTTTTTTCCTCCACTAAAACATGTCTTCCCACCTCCTGACTCCTTGGATCAGAAAACAATCCATAACGTTATATGATCAATACCTTGTTTGTATCGTCTAGATCATAAAATCACTGCTAAACATTTAGCGTTAGCAAAGTTGCTGAAGGCTGAGGTTATCTACTCCCCACCTGATTTATTGTCATAGCTAGCTAACGTTAACATCAGCCTCTTGCAATTATAAATTGGCTAATGTTACTCACCCCTCTCAAATAACCGCATTCAAGACATCTCGGACTGCTGTAGCATTAGGTAGGCCTAGTCTCCAACTGCAGGGCAGAATCACCATTGTTAACAAAAGTAAAAAAGCTTGTCCACTCGTTTTTTTAGAGACAAGTCAGTCACTAGCCAAAATTAGCGTTAGCTAGTTAGCTTGCCTTGTTCCTCTCTGATAAACAAAAATCCATTCAATAACGTTAACGCTATGTGTTGCTGTTTTGTTTGTTGTTTTTACCGTGGAGCCGAACCCACAGAGTTCCACAACATGCAAACCGGTAACATAAAGTTAAAAACATAGCAGTTATGCTATGTAATGCTACACCCATGGCAGTTTCACGTAAGCTGTGTTGAGTCGACAGCAGTGCCCGGATCTAGGTTACAGTAGGGAGGGGGTAGCCTACTGGCTAGCTACTGTCAGGCCTCCTGGACATGTAGCAGCCTTGAAGTGTGTTTCTACATCCCGTTACACACAGAATGAAAGCCACTAAATCCCCCATGATGCCATCAGTGAACTGAGCTCATGCTTTTACCACAACTTATTTAAAAAATAATATAAATAGGTATTCATATAACCTACCGTAAAATCCTGCTCACTTCTTAATATGGGAGAGGAGGGAGACAAGCTGCTGCTTCCAGAAAATTCCACTGGACTGAGGGGCCGGCGGGAAAATGAATGGACCAGGACATGGGCCAGAGTAGCCCAACCAGATGTCCAACCGCAAAATACCCCCTTAAAGCCCTCTTACCCAATCATATTGGGCTATGAGCAGCCCAAGAGTGTGTTTATAGTACCACAGCTAGCCCAGAATACTTGACCCAGGTGAATAGACCAACTATATGTTTACACAAACAGCCCAGGAGTTTTTACTGTGTAAGAATGTTGTGGATTTATATAGCACCTTTCACAGAACCCAACGTCACTTAAATTCTGTAGTGTTTCTCGCAATTTTGTTGTATGCTGTGTATATAAAGCAATTTGAACTGCAGTCCATATAAATAATGTTTAATAGAAGAAGTTCTTGTTTAACATGACCACGATTAGGTTATTCTACAACAGTGTTTGTCAACCACTGGGTCGTGGCCCACTGGTGGGCTCAGAGTGCCATCTAGTGGGCCGCAGAGGACCTCTCACATCGAGATGGTGGACAGCTCCAGTTAAGCTGCTTCTTAAGAGCCTTCTTTAGCGATGTGTTAAGAAGGCTGTTAAGAAGGCATTTGGGAAACACCTCTTTGGAGCCTTCTTAACTCCTTAAGAAGCTTCTTTGTTGGTAAACTCAGCCATTTACTGTTCGTGGCATTACTGCGGAGCCAGCGCTCCTAGGGAAGAGCACAGCAAGGAACTAATCATTCTACGAACACGGAAATTGATGTAATGGGTATATATACCACTCCCATAACATGTGTGTATCACTTAGGGTGTGGAGGAGTCATAGTCTATTTTTAATTTGTCTTTATTGAATGTTTCAAACCTGCATGTTTAAATAAGAATAGGGGAATTATTATTTCCACCCACCACTCATTTAATTTGGTTAATTAGTTACTTTCATGTAAAAAGTTTGGAAGGAACACGCTGCATCCTGTGAGAAATATGCAAATGCATTTGTCCATGTGAAAGTAACTAATTAACCAAATTAAATGAGTGGTGGGTGGAAATAATAATTCACCTATTCTTATTTAAACATGCAGTTTTGAAACATTCAATAAAGATTAATTAAAAATAGACTATGACTCGACACCCTAAGCCTAAGTGATACACACATGTTATGGGAGTGGTATATATACCCATTACATCAATTTCCATGTTAGTAGAATGGTTAGTTCCTTGCTCTGCTCTCCCTTGTATCGCGCAGTAAATCTGTTTTATTTTTTTACATCAATTTATTGGGGGGGGGGGGGGGGGGACACATTTTGTCAGGCTTAAATATTGGGGGGGATTTGTCGTTCTTAATGTATAATGCCGTTATGGCCCTGCGGTTTGCACTCGCCAACTTTACGCATACGAGCGGGGAACATAGGACCCGGGGAACATAGGACCCTTTTTCGGGAGCAGGGAAGATAGGACCCAGGGAACATAGGACCCTTTTTCGGGAGCAGGGAAATAGGACCCGGGGAACATAGGACCCTTTTTCGGGAGCGGGGAACATAGAACCCTTTTTAGCAGGAGCGGGGAACATAGAACCCTTTTTAGCAGGAGCGGGGAACATAGAACCCGGGGAACATAGACATGGACCCGTTGGATCGACAGTGTTTTGAGCATCAACCCGCTACCAAACCACTCGACTGTATTCCTTCTAGATGGTGGGCCAACCGGAGATTTCGTGCACTTAAACGATCCCTACAGATGGAGAACCCAGTCCTTTATTAACAACTGAGACATGTCTCAACAAATGAAAATAAAACTGTTGCCACTCTTATTTTCTGATCATATTTTGTGATCGCTAACTCTGTCAACTTGCATTTTCTCCGGTAAAGAGAGCGGACAGCTATGTTTGGGTCCGACATGCATGACGTTTTGTAGTTATCATCCAATAGCAGGCTTGGAAAAGTATTCACGTGGTTCACGTTGCTCATGTAGTTCCTGCTTTCTGTCAAAATCCAAACACCACAACATCACTCGCTGTTAACTTTTTGGAATGATTTTCAGTGGCACTTTACTATGATTTGCATTAATTTATATATTAACTTAGCCAGCAATTCGGTGTTAAGACGTGACGTCAGTTGTGAAAGTTCAGCAGCTTCTCAATGCAGTACTATGCTAATAGTTTATGAGCAACGCTAACGTGATATCACTGATCAGTCTGTATGCTTCCCTTATCTGTCACTTGGACTAAAACGCTAGCTAAGTGATTAACTATATTAGAAATACCAACATAATAAACTGCAGCCAGCATATTTAACTAACGTTACAGTCAGGGGTGTAATGGTTGGTAAATGAGGTGGGTAAACTATCCAATGTGAGTAGTTTTACTTCGTTTCGAACTCAAGCTCAACTCAAGGGAGAAAAGGGGGGTGGAATGTGGGGGAGGAGAGAACAGGGAAGGGAGGAGATAGGGAGGGAACATGGGAATGTGGGGGAGGGGAGAGCAGGGAAAGGGAGGAGGTGGGGGGAGTGAGGGAGGGAGAGCGAGAGGAATGTGGGGGAGGAGAGATCAGGAAAGGGAGGAGGTGGGGAGGGAAAGCAGGGGGAATATGAGAGAGGAGAGAGCAGGAAAAGGGAGGAGGGGGAGCAAGGGAGGGATGTTAGGTTGAGAGCCATGTTGCACTCTTGTGTTATTGTACTGTGTCGTCCATCTTCTGTTCCTTCAGCATTGTTTTCTTCAGACATATTTTATTGCCCTTATCATGTATTTATTTTTGTTTGTTTGTTTGTTTATTGATTTGTTTATGTTTATTTATTTATCTTGTGTTGTGTGTTCTTTAGTATTACTTATTACTAATTGTTTTAATACAGCCTCTTCTAAAGCCACCTATTTCTGAAGAAAATGGTGAAAACGACATACCCAAACTAAAATGCTTACTGTGGCTGAACCGCTAGGGTTACAGACAACTGCCTGACCTTTTCTGAAAGGTAAGACTTTGAAGGTTCTGTTCCAAGTGTCAGAATGACTATGTGTTACTGACCCTGAGTAACACCAGCTCAAACACAGTGGTTGATTCTCGCCTAGAATAAAAAACACTTTTAGAGTGTAAACAGTTACCTGTGGTTGTTGTATTTATGGCTAGAAACCCAATGGAGACATAGCCACAGGCCTTACCACATCCCAACTCAAAGAAGATGAAAAAATACCAAAACATGAGTATTTGGCAGTGGTTTTTGTAGGGAGATACCTAGGCGGATTTCCAAAAAGCCATTATAAAAAGCCATTTGAAAAAGCCAAATAATCTGAAATGTTGTCTTTGTCTTTGTACAAAGACAGCTATAACTTCTGCTGTGTTGATCTGATCAGAAAAAGGAAGACATGGTTCGATGCGCAAGATTCAGCCGGTTAATTTGGTATGTAGCCTGAACAGCATTGTTCAGAATTAACTACCTAATTAATCACATAAATGACAGATGAACAGCAAAAAAATCTGAAACGTAACGCCGGGATTACGGTGCCATGCAAGAGGTTACAGCCTATTTTCTGTCAAGCACTGAGCTGCTTGTGCATGAAATGTGCTACATATTTAAAGACTGACTCGACTTGGCAAATATTTATAGAAATATTAAAATATATAATAAATACAAATTAGTGGCTTGATGAAGGAATATTCAAATATTGAATGGAATAGAGTGAGGCCTGTATTAAAAAGGAAAATGAGTGGGGGGTACGGTGGTGCAGTGGTAAGCGCTGTCGCCTCACAGCTCGAAGGTCCTGGGTTCGATTCTCACCTGGGACACTGTGAACGCTGAAGGAATGCGTGCCCGTCCGCATGTCCTCGAGTGCCCACCGCCCGGGTGGGGTCGTCAAAAGGGCCTTTCTGTGTGGAGTTTGCATGTTCTCCCCGTGCCTCCCGGGGGTTTCCTTCATATAGGAACCCCCTTCACCAAAAAACATGCAATATCCTGGTTGCTAATGTGGTTCCTCCTCTGGTCGTTAAGGGCGCCTGTTCGGAGGGAGGGGAACCGGTTGGAATAACGTGAACCTCCCACGTGCTATGTCCTACCGGTGAAGCTTCCCCTGTCAGGTGAAAAGAAGCGGCTGGCTAACTGCCCATGTCTCGGAGGAAGCATGGAGCCAGTTTTGGCTCTCTCCAGATCGGCAGAGGGTGGAGTAGAAACCAGGATAAATAAATTAAATTAGCACCAAGGGGGATAAAAATGGGATAAAAAAATCTGGGAAAAAAAAGAAAAAAAAAAAGAGGAAAATGAGTGTACTTTTGTATTTTGACAGTAAATATATACTTTGACAGCTAAAAGACAGTTGTTGGAGTCAGTAAGAGTGCTGCTATTTGATCACCAAGCTGTCACCTGCTCATCTTCATCACCAAGCTGTCACCTGCTCATCTTCATCACCAAGTTGTCACCTGTTCAACTTCAGAAAGGATCAGAATTACTTTCATTTTGTGCTCTCAGTGATTTTGTCAGAGCAGATGTCATGTTAGTTTTTCAAATGACAGATGTAATTTCTGGAACCAACCTGCAGGTGGCTGCTGACACAACAATTCACAATTAGCTTGAATCATTTCCTTTCAAAAAGACTTTCATTTGACCTCAAACTCATCTGTCAGTGTTTCAACAAAACACCTGAGGCCTATACCACGAAGCAAGATTAGTGGCTTAGCGAGGTAACTTCAGGTTTAACCCTGGGTTTGCTGTGCTACGACGCTAGTTAACTTCTTACCGAGATTCCATAGCAATTTATGCTTCAGAGTTAACCTGGTCCAGAGCAGGTTAAGTTGCAGGGATAAGATTAAACCTTAAAAGGCACCGCCCAAGAACCAATGAGCTTCCTGGAAAAGGAGAGAAGAGTCTTTTGCAACCGCCAAGACCCATTTAATCCTATACGTCTCCAAAGTGCACCGGACAGTGCCGGTCCGCCCTATACGCTCACTACACAGCTTGCTTAAGGCCTCCAACACTGTAAAGGCCCCGCAAAATAATAATAATAATTGAGCAAAGGAACTTGCATTGATCAGAAGTGACAACTAATGAATCCATTGCAACACCAGTGCACAGCAATACTGCCATTTTGGCCTGGAGGAGACACTTCTGATTGGCTGCCACGGTTCTGTGCTGTTTTCCCATTGGACAAAAGTGGCGCTGTCAAAAGTAAATGTGTCAACTCTTACCTCTTACCTTCAACACTCTTTCAGCCGCCCTAGCCTCCCTCCACCTCCCCCAAAGTGTTTAGTGTGCATCAATGTGTAAACAGTAGCTACAAAGTGTTTAGTGTGCATCAATGTGTAAACAGTAGCTACAAAGTGTTTAGTGTGCATCAATGTGTAAACAGTAGCTACAAGTCAAGTCTGCTGACTGACTGACTGACTGACTGACTGACTGACTGACTGAAAGATGAAGTGGATTTATCTCTCTGGCAATAAAAAAAGAAGGTGAAAAAAACGTAAAAGTGAACTGTGCCAAACAGCGGTCAGGGAGGCGAAACCTGTTCAGTCCGTCACCACTGTTGCACTGTCAATGGTTTGTTGTTGACTTCTGCACTGTAGCCTAATGTTAAACGCAGCTTATCTCTCTACACTCACAGAAATAATCATGGTGTAGTTAATTATTAGTTATTTGCATCTATTAGATTTTATTCAAATAATCATAATCATAAAATGTATGTATTCAAAATCCCTAGAATCTAAATAAATCTGTTTTTTCTGAGATTAATTAAACTGAATCAGTTAAAAATTATGAATATGGTTTAAATATGGCTAGCTGTAATTCAAATAGTTAAAATATAGGCATTTGGTTTAGATATGCATTCATTCGAATCTTTTAACATTTATGAATATGGTTCAAATATGGCTAGCTGTGATTCAAATAGCTAGAATCTAGTCATTTTGGATACATTTTCAGAAGTGTACATCGTCCAGAGGTGGCAGTAATTCACCACCTGCCATAAAACTCAAGAGAAGAAGACATTGTGACACAGTATCTTACTGTAATATGTTTAGTGAAATCCTGTAAAATGTGTATACAGCATGTTTACTGTAATTCATCTATGCTGTAAATACACTCGTACTTTGAACAGTATCTTACTGTAATATGTTTAGTAAAATACTGTAAAATGTGTATACAGTATAATTACTGTAATTAATCTCTCCTGTAAATCAACTTGTATTTGAACAGTATCTTACTGTAATATGTTTAGTAAGATACTGTAAAGTGTGTATAAAGTATAATTACTGTGATTAATCTCTACTGTAAATCCACTTGTACTTTGAACAGTATCTTACTGTAATATGTTTAGTAAGATACTGTAAAATGAGTATACAGTATATTTACTGTAATTCATCTATACTGTAAATCCATTTGTAATTTGAACAGTATCTTACTGTAATATGTTTAGTAAGATACTGTAAAATATGTATACTATATATTTACTGTAATTCATCTATACGGTAAATCCATTTGTACACTCTTAAAACAGATGTCAGAAAATGACACAAAAAATGTGTTGTGTAATGACTGACGATGATGTCATCAGTGATGACAGTGATGATGTCATCATAGCACTAGGGTGAAAAACGGCTAGAAGACCAACGTTTTGGAGAATATAGCCCGATTTCAACACTGTTTGAATGTATGGGTTTTTAGGTTTTTTTTGTGGGGTTGTGTTAGGAGCACGTTTCATGCGATTTGGAACTTTTGAAGTACTTGGTGTTTTTTTTTTTTTTTTTTTTTTCATTCCGATAGACAATTAGACGAGGAATCCAACGCAACCAACCGCGACTCTCTATGACGTTTCCTTCCCGAGATACAGCCATTTAAAGTTTTTTGGTCAAACATGGGAACTTTAGGGTCCCTTTTCGACCACTTCCCGTTGTCGGAGAGACTCGAGCAAGGGCTCATTCGAACCGTCTTGAAAAAGTACGTCGGGTGAAACTTTTTTATTTCCCGGTCAGACTTCTGGTTAGGGAGGAAATCGCGATTTCATGTAAATCTACATATGTGCCCTAAAGTACCCTAAGGAAGCGTTTTTTCGGGAAGGGGCGGGGCACTCGCGACGTACTTTTTGACGAGGAATCCAACGGTGTCAGTCCCATTTCTGTGCGACCTTCCGTTCCGGAGATAGTTTTTTTTTTTTTTTTTTTTTTTTTCCCGAGAAGTGCTTTTTGTGTTGCCAGTAGGTGGCGCTATGACTATGCACTTGCCCTCCATCAGGTCCCCCTCTCATATAAATGGGAGCTAGGGCATTGTCTGTCTGTCTGTGTCTCTCTGTTTCTCTGTCCCACTGTGATGTAATACATCCCACTCTGACATCATCAGTGATGTCATAAATGCCACTGTGACATCATCAGTGATGTCATAAATCCCTCATAATACCACTGACATCATAAGTGATGTCATAAATCACACTGTGACATCAGTGAGATGACATCAATCCCAGTGATGTCATAAATCATACTGTGACATCATCAGTGATGTCATAAATCCCTCATAATACCACTGACATCATAAGTGATGTCATAAATCACACTGTGACATCAGTGATGTCATCAATCCCAGTGATGTCATAAATCCCACTGTGACATCATCAGTGATGTCATAAATGCCACTGTGACATTATCAGTGTGTCATAAATCCCACTGATGAAATCCCACTGTGACATCATAAGTGATGTCATAAATCACACTGTGGCATCATCAGTGATGTCATAAATGCCACTGTGACATCATCAGTGATGTCATAAATCCCCCATAATACCACTGACATTGTAGAAAAGGGTCCATAATGGCCCACCACTAGGCCTGTTCTTGGGGCAATTGACGCCCACGAACCAACGCGGCAACGACGTAATGACGATGACACCGCCGTGACATCATCAATGATGACGTCAGAGTTCACCTGTGAGGTCATCGGCGATGTCAGGCGGTCTGGGCTGACTGTGATGGCAGATGGGACTTTACGGGGTCACCGATGATGTCATAGCTCCCTGGACGCTGTGACATCACCAACGAGGGTGTATATAACAAGGTGTTCTGTGACGCTGTATTCTTCCTTCCTCTTCTTCATAATGTCTTCCCTTCCCACGACCGAATCAGAGGACCGACACCTCTGTGGTTCTGATCGATCACTCTTGGTCACTGGCTGCCTTACAACCAGCCAGGTCCCGGTCACTGGCTGCCTTACAACCAGCCAGGTCCTGGTCACGAGTGGTATTCCTTCAACCGCGTCCGAGGACCGACATCTCTGTGGTTCTACGATCCAGCACACTTCACACATCACCCGAGGCAAGCACACAAGCTTCCTCACAGACATCATAAGTGATGTCATAAATCACACTGTGACATCAGTGATGTCATCAATCCCAGTGATGTCATAAATCATACTGTGACATCATCATTGATGTCATAAATCCCTCATAAATCTCACTGATGAAATCCCACTGTGACATCATGAGTGATGTCATACACCCACTGTGACATTATCAGTGTGTCATAAATCCCACTGATGAAATCCCACTGTGACATCATCAGTGATGTCATAACTCCCACTGTGACATCGTCAGTGATGTCATAAATCTGTTGTTGCGCGGCGCAGCCATCTTGGATTTTTGAGGTTGGGGCTGCTGAGGCTCCTACGAGTTTGGAATGGGAAATACCAGCTCTGGTGACGTCATCGTCCCAGCTCATGACCTTTGAACCGTAAGGTCGTAATTACCAGTTCCCAGTTATAAAGGAATGTTGGTCCTACTTCTAGCCTCTCTGCACACTGATTATTTTGGGAAGATGTAAATCTAACACAATTTATGTCTGTCGTATAACAATGAAATCTATGTTCTTATCTCTACATGGTAAATCTTAATACCTCAATTAAACAGCATTGTTCAAAATACAAGATATTGTGCATTATTTCCTTTAGGGTGTGCATGTATATAATGTTAGTCACTTTTTATAGATTTACATACACACTCTTTAAGCCATATTTTATTGAATTTAGTTGGACTAATCCACTACTTGTCTTCCCTTCAAAATAAAATAAACAAGTTAAGTTTTTCGCTTTTCAGAATTGTTTTAAATATCTATGTCAAAGTATAGTTTCGGTTAAAGTTGAGTAGAATGATCCCAATGAACATGTGTGCTTATGTTGTCTCATATTCCCCCGTTTTTACCATTTCCGAAAGTTACAAACAAACTGCGCTTTTATTTTGAAGGCGATCATTGCAAAAGCCTTGAACAGACCAGGAAGTTTCAGATTTGCGCCTTTCAGTCTGCTGCAGCAACGGGTACCACTGCAGGAGGGCTATTTCTGTCAATTTAAAGTTTTTCCCAGCATTGCAGTCTCCCCAGGAACTCACTAACAAGGTAAGAATAATGCTGTAACGTTAGGTCATGTTCCATCATATCTGGTTAGCCCTACATTTCTGTTTTTAGCTAACTTTAGCATGGCGCTAATGTTAGCTGCCTATTAGCTACTTGTCCTCTGTCATATCATGTCCTCAGTGTCGTGGTCCTCCACAGTCCACACAATCGTTCAACCCACTCATGATCAATGAAACTGTGAGATGAGCATTGAGCAGTCAGAGTCATTAGTAGTTACTTAATTAGCGCATATTGATATGCAAATTAGCACGTAACGTTGTTCAACATTACTCCCCCCAGAAGAGCTAGCTGCACTGTCTGATCAAAGTAGGCAAACCATGGCATGCTAATTTGGCAGTAAGGGGGCTCTGACTGCTAACTGTTAAATCGTTGTTGTATAGGAAAAGATAGCATGTCTATCACTAGACAATAGACATAGCCAGTGGAGAGCGTGCACATGCGTTTGATTCCCCCCCTTATCGTGCAGCTTAGCTAAAACATTCCATAACAATTGTGCATTTTGTGATAAAAGCATATAATTTGGTAGACACAATTCTGAGTATCTCATTTTAAATTTTGGATGACTGTTGTGATGTCATTAGTCAGTTTTAACCATACATATTGTCTCATTAGGGTAAATACTGTCTAATTATGTAGAGATTTTGTCAAATATTTGTGCTGTTATGTTTATTTATTTTAGCTTAGTCACTCACCTCTACACTAGCTTCCACATTGCTGCCACTTTTCTTGAAATATAGTTGAAGCTTGCTTCACCCAAAATGATATTTACATAAAAAGACTATATCCACAATGCTAATTATTTTAGAGAACTGCATCTTGACCTAGATAAATCATATGGAATACAGTGTTTTGCTAAATACAGTTTACCTGTGATAGTGGTGGTAAAAACTAAAGCTGGAAATATACTTCGGCAATCACCTCAACTTGGTCCTATACTCTCTCCTGTTATCTCCCCATCTATATTATATTATACTTGCACTGTTCACGTCAGCTGCGTTGAGTCACATTTTCGAGGAGCTGCATGCAGGCTGCGTAGTACAAGTAGCCAACTAACTTGCTATGCAAACTATGCCTATAATAACGAACAGCATTTCATTTTCACATGTTTGAAAAGGGGATTGATGCTCCACTACTAATGATGGCCATGAATCGCTGATGAAGCCATCAAGAAACCTCCGTATATGCAACGAAGGTAAGGAGACAGGTTTAATTAATTGTCACTGGCTTTTAGAGAGGCTTGCACCAGGCTACTTTTTAATTAACTTTTTTGAAGACTTATCGAATGTATCTGTAAAGCAGGCAGGCTTTTAGTCAAGTCTGCTGACCGTTTCCAGGCTCCCTCTCTCTCCAGACACAGCGGAGATCCTGTTTGTGTCCCAGGTCTACATCGCTGTTCAGGTAAGTTTCCAAGACATTTTAGGACAATCCAAATGGCAAATAGTAGGGGTGCTCCCATCAGGAATTTTAGGGCCGATCACTGATCGCTGGAACCAGTATCGGCTGATACCGATCACAGGGTCTATTTGAATCCTTCTATTTATCGTGTAGCATTATTTATTTATACCATTGGTTTCCAACGAACTGTGGTCCACGGATTTGTTTGTGGTTATCACGATATTTGGGAAATATCACAATTTTGAGCAGTTACTTTCAGAGGCTGCAGCAGGCTCAGTTTTAAAGCCAGAGTGAAGTTTCTGGTATCATATGAAACTAGAAGACCTAATAATCGATTTGTACCAACCATGTCATGCTAGTTTGTCAGGAAGGTAGCTAAATAACACTCCAAATTTAGGCTAAATGTTGGGGAGGGAAAATACATTTTCAAAGGCATCCTCTTTTTCACAGCCTAATATTTTCAGGTGTGTGTGTGTATTAGAGATGCGCGGATGAGCTTTTATGCCATCCTAATCCGCGTGTATGCATGAACCGTCCGCCCGCCATAAATCCGCGCAAATTATTTCATACTATTTATAGATCCGCGCCCGCCATGCACCCGACGCTATAAAACGGTATAAATCGAGCAAACTTACGGTTTCTGCTGCCGTTGGCGCGATCGCTGCAGTCCAAGACTCCAAATTTCCATGCTGTATTATGTCCAGTCCCCCACTTGCCCTCATGTAGCTTACTCGGCTAACGCTATAGCTTTAAGTTTAGTTTACTTGATTGCCTCATTGTATGGGAAAATACGAACGAGTCTTCTCTTCAAACAGCGGAGATTCCTTTTTGAGAGTGACATCATTGACCATATATGGATGAAAAGTGTAGCCTTGCGACCTAGCACATGGCTGTTGTTGTGTTTACGGCCGTGGGTGCTTTGGGGGGATTTACAAGAGGTGACTAAGAATGTGCCTGACGAAAAATGTAGCTTAAAATACGTTAATAGACTACAGAACGTAATTAATATTATTTTTCCTCATTAACTCATTGAGTGCCAGCCACTTTTGGAGAATGGACGCTCCCAGTGCCAGAGTTTCAGAGCGTTTTCAGTGATTTCTCGAGGCCCACAGAATATTGTGTGATATTACTATGTAAACACCGAACACGCAAAAAGAACGATGAGACTCTCTTCTATCATCAGCAAAAACAGGTTTATTGATATAATTTTCCGTTCTTTAGTTATCAGCCGGAGAAGATAGCTTGATTTAACCAAAAACAGCAATTTTTTTCTAGAAGCTGAGATAATGAGCCTTTTGTGAAATTAAACATTTCATGCACATCACTGACTGAAGCTAATATTTTCTGATGTAGTCACACCTCAAAAATAATTTCCTTCAATAGAACATCGAAAACCAAGGAATTTTGTTTGGCAAAAAAATATTTTGTAGCTGCAACCAGCAGCGCTGGCCCCTGCGTGCGCTGCTGGTTGCAGCTTCTTGCTGGTCTTGATTTACTGCTGGTGGGCATCAGATATTCTAGCTTGCGTTTGCCAATCCTGTCCTGCTGTCTGGGTCAGTGTTGTATGCTGCTCTGCGTGCCCCCCCCCCCCCTCAACTGCACACTCCTCCTCCGTGTGGGAGTGTCTCTGGGGCTTTCTGCTGTGTTTGCTCTGCACTGAAAAGTCCGCTACATCTAGCTTTTTTACAGCGTTCCGCGTGTATTTGTCACCGGCTCCCATGCTTCCAGTTGAGAATAATAACAACTAATAACAAAATCATGCAGATGGGCTATCGCAGCGGACACGGAGGTGCTCAATTGTGGCAGCAGATTGGCTGCTGCAGGCACAGCTAACGTTATGCTTCATGCATATCGATGCATACAGATGCGATGCGATTTCCGTTTCCCCAACGACTTCTTCTCTGTTTTTTCCTTGCCTTTCTGTAATCTGGAGAGCACTGCCACCTAATGGGTCCCTAAAATAGCTTTTACACATTCAACAGCCACCATACTTTCACAGGAGATGGATCTGGCTTTGATGCACGTCCCACCGTCAAAACATACTCGTCCTTGGCACTCTACGTTACTAAACCAATTGACGAACATACTCGTCCATGGCACTCAATGAGTTAATGATACATCGTTTCAACCGCCCGCAATCCATCCGCTATTAATCAGAATGTTTATTTTTATGATCTGGCATGCCCGCGGGGCGGGATATCCGCGGTCAGCGCGGTTATAACTGCGGCCCGCGCATCACTAGCGTGTATCCATTTTGAACCCTTATATTGTCATTAGGCCTTTCTGCTGCTATTGCATGGTTAAATCAACAAATTTTATTTTCTTGGGGGGGGGGGGATTGGCAGACGCAGTGGAAGTGGTCTGTGGGAAATATTGTTTGGTATGTAGTGGTACTTGGATGGAAAATGGCTTTTAATCTGACCGGAAGTCATATTGTTGTCGGATTAGCGGAAGCGACTAGTGAAAGTGAAGTTGTTATTCCCGACTGGTAGAGTGAAGTTGGCTCCGTCTATCACATGGATTTGTTATTCCTTTTCCCAACTCCTAAGCGACAGGGTCAGGACAAGCTACAGGACAAGCACGGTCATCTAACGTGTGGGAGTATTTTAGACCGAGACCCTGCTCTGTAACGTTCAACTCCGCACATTGGAAAAGACGTAAACGTAATGTTATGTACACAGTCATGGAGCGCGCATCCTGTTGCGACAGACAGCACCAAATCATTTCTGTTTTAACCATGGTTTTATCACACTTTTTGATCATGCATATTAGGATTATCAACACTTGGAACGCGTTTTAGTGTAGGCTCTTGATTTATCTGTTGTCTGTTATAATGCCTGGGAGTGAGCGAGCGCAGGCCAACGGATAAACCGAGAATCCACTATGATTACTCACTATGGCAAAATGATGTTGAATCTTAGTTGTTAGGTCTTTGTTTGTAATGTTAGTTTCTAATTATAGTGCCTGTCATCTCTTCTTCTCTCTGTCTCCTGCCTCCAATATCTCTCTCCAGATTGTTTCAGCATTTAATGTCAGCTGACCTCCATGTCCCTGCAGTCAGCCCACTGACCTGCTGTCTGTGACCTGACCTGCTGCTGCCTGCGAGCTGACAGCACACACAGTGAGTATATAGTTTTAAATTTCAAATGTTTCACTTTACAGTCTCTTAACCCAGTTGATTCCACTCATATAAAAACAAAGTGGGAGGAGGAAATGGGCACTGAGATCTCGGACAGTCTATGGGAGGGAGGTTTGGAGCACATCCTTAAATGCTCTAATAATGAAAGACACCGTTTAATTCAATTTAAAATTTTGCACCGTCTTCATTACTCCAAGGAGAGATTACATAAAATATATCCTGAGATATCCCCGACATGTGACAGATGCCTCTCAGCAGACGATACACTGCTACATAGTTTTGTTGATTGTCCCAAAGTTCAGGCTTATTGGATCAAGGTTTTCAAATCATTATCTGAAATACTACAAATCCAGTTAGAATCAGACCCATTTATTGTTATTCTAGGAGTGTCTGATGATACTATGAAATTGACCAATGCCCAGCAATGCTTCGTATCCTATAGTCTCATCACTGCAAGGAGATTGCTTCTCATGCACTGGAAAAAAAAGGAAGCCCCTACCACAAAGATGTGGCTTAACGACCTTACGAGCACACTCCACTTAGAAAGAATAAGGTACACTCTTATGGACAAACTTCCATATTTTGATAAGGTGTGGTCGCCTCTAATTCAGTATCTTGCACTTGTAAAATAAAATTGGCACTCTTCTCTCAATATCAACAAAATGACCTTTTGACAATAGAATAGGGTGGGGTTAGAGGAGAGTCAGGAATCGAATTGAGAAACTAAAGTTAATGGAGAGCTTTTTCTTTTCTTTTCTCTTTATTTTCTTTAATGTTTTGTATCTGTATGTATGTGTACATGTTCAAAGTAAAAAAAGAGCTCAAATAAAACATATGTGAAACAAATTTCAAATGTTTCCAATTGTTCATTGAGACAATTAGATGTGATCCCTCTCCTCATGTAATTTACATGCCCCCTTCTCTTCTCTGTCTCCATCTTCTAATATCTCTCTCCATATTGCTCCAACATATAATGATGTCAGCAGACTTCCCTGTCCCTGCAGCCACCCCACTGACCTGACCTCTTCCAGTCTGTGATCTGTGAACTGGGTACTTAATTTATACCTAAGCACATGCTCACAAATGACATTCTCAACCTAAAGCATGTTTGAAAACAACCCCTCTAAACTAAAACGTTCACTAAATGTTCACTAAAATCTTTATTTCTGATGACCTGATAAAGGTTTTCCGTGCCAAAGGAGGATCTGCAGGAAACACAATCGGCACCATAATGGCACAGACAGCTAATGTAAGTGTTTTTTTTCTACTTCTTCACCACCCCCTCATTCCTTCTCCTCCTGTCTTTTCTAGAAAAAAATAATCGATTTGCAAGCCAACAGTGATTTTATCTTCGTTAAAATTGGCGAAGCGGGCAGTGGTTTGTATCACGATTGTGATGTCGTTAGTGATGGTAAATGGTAAATGGTCTGCATTTATATAGCGCTTTTATCCAAAGCGCTTTACAATCAGTAGGTAGTCTACATTCACCCATTCATACACCGATGGCGGCAGGCTGCCACGCAGGGTGCCTACACACCATCGGGAGCAATTTGGGGTTAGGTGTCTCGCCCAAGGACACAACGACGGCAGCTGGGAGGGAGCGGGGATCGAGCCGCCAACCCTTGCGTCATTGGCCGACCCGCTCTACCTCCTGAGCTAAAGCCCCCCCGTGATTGCCCCCGTGAAGTGATGTCACTTGAGCAATTGTGATGTAATTCTTTGGGATGTTGTTGTGTGCTTGTTTCAGAATCAAGACATATACACAAAACAGGATTGTGTCCTGAGGGTCCTTAGTGTCTACCTCAATGAAGACCTGGATACACTGGTCAAAGAATATGTGGTAAGTTTACATCAACTCTGTCTCTCTCCGCAGCTAATCTAACATAATCCTGGACCAATCAGCCTGTGTCATTTATGCGTGACCTCTTTTGATTTCAGTGATCACAGCACAGCCACATTGCATTGACTGTCTGCATGTCATGTCTGTCTGCATGTCTGTCTGCTGAATCCTCACTGTGACTGGTAGGGGGGCAGGTAGTTACAGTGGAGCCGCTCGGTTGGAAACACCGATAAGGTTAGCAAGCTACGTAGCTTGAAAGTTATTAGCAGTTGTGTTGAAAAGCAGTCTTGGCAATTTGAGGGACCAGCCTGTGAGTCCAAGTGGGTGTTTGTGCCAGGTGAAATGACATTATCTCCTGGCATTCCTGAGATATTGTGTTCATGGGAATGGGACAGACATGAGGTCACAGTGACCTTGGCGTTTGACCACCAAAATCTATTCAGTACATCCTTCAGTCCTTGTGCCAAATAATAATAATTCCCTCAAGTCAAACGGTGGAAGTGCTGTCACTTTTAGGGAGGACCTGAGGAGCCTGGGACAGAGAGAGCAGTCTGCTGCTCAGCTCGACAGGAGGAGGAGGTCCTGACACCTTGTGAATAGGGATGCAGGGGTTAACCGGTTTGACTATTAACCGCGATTTCAAACGTCACGGTTATATAACCGCAGAGGCTCCGTAACACCGGGTGTTTTGTTGTCAAAATAAGTCCGTCAGTTTAAACTCCCATGCGGCGCAGACAGCGCTGGAACGAGAGGAACCGGTCTTTCGCTTCGTTTCCGCACGGACTATTTTAGCGGGTGCACAAAACACAGCTCTCCCACCAGTCTGCTATGCTCCCAATAGCATAGCCATGGACGTCAGCCAAACATAAACTTTTCAGAGACGTGCGCGATGCGACAGTCGCCTGACACGAACTGTGGTCTCCGTGGTCTCTTAATTTGTTTACTGAACGGCCATCGATGTAACGACGTAACGCTAGTTAGTTATCTCTCCCTTACCTATGCTAGCATTACAGCTAACGTAATGGCAGAGCCTGAGAGACCACAAGCAACTCAAAGAGATGATCTCTTCCCCCCCAAAACATGTCTAAAGTAATCGGTATGGCAGCATTTCGGTTACAAAAAGGACACCCAGGGTGTTGTTAAAGATGACGGCTCCCCAATCTGCAAAACCTGCCGAAGTCGCAGTCGCAGCTAAGGGCTCCAACACCTCCAACCTTCTACAACACCTGCATAACGTTAGATGATTAAAAATCAATAATAATCAAACTAATAGGCATGGATGAGGATGACACAGTTGATGATAACACTCAAGTGTATTACCCACATTCGTTATATTTCTCATAGGAGGTCACTAAAAGTTAATCAACATTTACACTAAAAGATAAGTTAGATCTGTTTTTCCACCAGGTTTTACAAGTTCTCTACTCAGGTGATCCAAAAGAAATGTAGAAAAATAATACACCTGCCTGACTATGTTTTGTTCCAAAGAGATCTACTGTCATAAATATTACAGTCAGACTTTGTTTATTTTATTTATTTTATTTATCATTTTGGACAAATATTTGCCTTTATTTACCTTTCAAAAGACAGCAACCTTTAAACAATGCATGGACAATACAATAAAACCTCTGTTCAAAGAATGCTCATGTGATTTTTATACGTCCATAAATAATCGTGAAACCGTGATAATCGTGTTTTTTTCTCAGACTATAATCGTACATCAAAAAAAAAAATCGATGCATCCCTACTTGTGAATACCATTCTGCCAGTAAGAGGAAGGTGAGGCCAGAGACACTTAATAGTTCACATAAAAGCAGTAGTAGGTATTCCCATTTTTTTTTAAACTACCGTAAATTCCGGACTATAAGCCGCGGCTTTTTTCCCGTTTTTTGGCCCCTGCGGCTTATATAACGGTGCGTCTTATCTATGGATTTTTTCAGAAAAAAAAAAAAAAATACAAATAAAATCTCTCTTTTTTAGCACTCTTTCTAACTATAAATCCACTTCTGTTTTAATTTCCTCTCTTGCCCTCTTTTCACCACACCGCGGACACTGTGTGCACTGTAAAAATAAACAACGGTGGTGTTGTGTTATGTTGTTTTGTTGAAATGTTACGGTAATACGGTAAATGGGAGCTTCCTCAAACAGCCATCCCGACAATCCCCTCTGTGCGTGACCACTTACATATGGTAATTACGGTAAGCAAACGGCCACTCGGCCATCAACTCCCTCCCCCGACTACCAGGAGAAAATCACAAACTTCGGCGAATTCACACAAAGGAAGATCAAGGAATATTCCATCGAACCGGAGCAGATCATAAATATGGATGAAGTGCCTTTGACGTTCGACCTGCCACTCACTCGGACTGTTAACAAGAAGCGCCCTGGAGGATTCTTTCACCAAAAAAAAGCTTTGCTCGTTCTCGACAGCATGAGAACGAGCAGTAGAAGCAACACTCTCACTTACCATGGGGAAGGTACGCAGAAATTCACACGAGGCAGCTTTCAAGTTGAAAGCAGTCAATCTCGCATTAAAAGAGGGAAACAGAGCAGCCGCGCGTAACCTGGGCATCGATGAGTCAATGGTGAGGCGTTGGACGGTGCAGCAGGAGGAACTGTCTCAGCACGGAATATTATAGGAGTGTGAAAACATCCACAATCACCAACGGGTTCCAAAACGCTGGACTGCTGCGGGATGAAGAGAATGACGCCGCCACAGCTGGCGCTGAGGGCCGTCAGAGGCTTCAGAGGCTGTTCGATGCCGACAGTGATGAAGAGGAGTTTGTTGGTTTTGAGTGACAATGAAGGAGAGAGGAGAGTGGTTGACGAAGCCACCCTGAACCTGTTCGTTTCCGACACTGAAGATGAGGACTTTGGTGGTTTCAGTACGCAGGAAGAAGAGGAAGACGAGGATTAGTGACTTGACTTCTCTGGTTACAGGTTTGCTGCACATATAGCCTATTGTTGTGTGATTTTGTCTGGGGATTAGTGACCTGACTTTTGTTTTGTTTTGTTGAAATGTTAATAAATGGGAGCTTCCCCAAACAGCCATCGCTTTCCCGACATTCCTCTCTGTGCACGAACCCTTTCATATGGTAATTAAACATCAAAACACCCGCGGCTTATAGTCCGGTGCGGCTTATAGAAGAAAAAAATAGTCAATTTTGGTGCTGCGGCTTATAGACCGGTGCGTCTTATAGTCCGGAATTTACGGTATTTTCATTCCTTCTTAACACGTTCACTGCCATTGACGAGATATCTCGTCTTACAAAATCCAACGGTTGACTGCCAATGACGAGATATCTCGTCTTAAAAAAAAAAAACGTCTCCTATAAAAATATTGGAGCCAGCGAACGTGTACAACCCATTCCACCGACCCACTAAGTGGCGACAGTGCTCTCCACACTAGAAAAAGCAGAGCCAAAACTGCAGGGGAACGCGCGAGGAAACCATTCTCTCATACTGTAAAATGGATTGGCGAAAACGCTTTCGCTTTCGCGCATTATCGCGCTGGGAGCTGGCGGTGGGGGATTGCAAATTTGCATAATAGATTATGGGTGAAACACACTTTGAAACACCAGCAGAAAGCGCAGAATCGCACGCAGCTTCATTCCAGCTGAGCTCAACCGAAAACCCAGAAACGAACGAGCCTCATTCTCATACTGTAGGCGAAAACGCTTTCACGCTGGTGCACACGGGCGCACAAGGGTGGGGGGTTCCAAAAATAGACTGGGTGGAAAACACACTTTGAAACACGCAGCATAAAGCCTAGAATCGCACAAAGCTTCATCAAAGCTCTCAAACCCAAGAAACGAGTGAGCCCCATCCACACTCGCCGCCAGGGAGGGAGGCTGCTCAAACTCGCAGCAGCAGCAGCAGCAGCAGTAGAAACCCGCTTGTGACAAACGCTGCTGAAAGCCACCAGACACGCCCACGGAGGGAGGAGTTTGAAGGAGAGGGCGTTCAGACATGGGTTAGAGGGCCTTATTCCCCTTGGAACGCCCTCAAGGATCCCCGGACCCCACACTGAGAACCACTGTTCTAAACTGTTGAGTGCTCTAATCAGTTTTTTAATGTTTCATTTTTTTTATGTGAGGTTCTGACAAATTCCTTTTGTCCATTATTTTGTATTTGAATGATTCTATATCTGTAATGTCAGTTTTTCTGACATTACAGAACATTACAAAACATTCTGAATGTCACAATGTGACCAGCTTTGGGAGACAGCTCATTGTTCTCTGTTTATCCTCCAGGAAATCCAATCTACAGAGGCGAAGGCGAACATCAAAGACACAACAATGGGCATCTACGCCATTCGGGTGAGGGGTGCAGGTCCTGGTAGATGAGCAGTTTGCAGATGTTGGTGTTGTACTCGAAGGCGTGGAAGTTCTCCAGAACCTTCCGAGTGTCACCCATGGCTGCATGATACTTTTTGGATTGATTTATGCACTGAACCTGCAGTACCCACTGCCCCTGAAGTGCACATTTGAAGTGTTCCAGAAAATCCTGATGGGACTGGACCCCTCCAAGCTTTCCCCAAAGGTCCAAGCACTTAAAATCAAGATGTACAGTCATTGACTAATTGGCCTGATACACTGTCTCACCCTTAGATGTGTCATGGATTTGGGACATGCCTTTTTTGAGGGGGCGGACTGATTTATGCTCTGCATACTGCATATTTGAAGTGTCTGGACACAACTGACTACTGGACTCTCAATTTGAACACTTGTTTGGCATTTTGGATGCTGCATCTTGGTTCTCGCGCGAGACCAGTGCTTTCCTACAGAGCCGCCAGCTATTGGCCGTGATCGGCAAGCTGCGTGATCACTGGACAGGTGATCAATGATGCCCGAAACAGTCCTTTTTCATATATTTTACTCTAATTTTTTTTACTCTAAACATGTGATTAAAATTCACCCCTCCCCGTACTGTTGTCATATGCTGTAAACTCTGGCATTTTAACATGGGGTGAATGGGACAGATTTGCTTCTGCAGCCAGTCTCAAGTGACCATTTGAGCAACTGGCCTCGATGCTACGCCTGCCCCCTCGCGTACAGCCTTTTACTTAAAATTACTACTTAGAAGTCTGAATACTGAAAGTTAAGAAGCTTTCTCTATGGAAAATGTGTCAAAGTGGTTGACCTGCTGTGAATATCAGTTACCAGTTACCTTCGATGTTCAACTTGTGTGTGAAAGGTATGTTTACATTTGTTTTATGTAACAAGCAGCAAAGTGTTATGGCACAGCTTTTCACCTGAGCCTTGTGACAAGTGTTTTGAATCTACAGTAAATGGAGAGCACTTTGCCTTTATAGGGCTTATTTTCTTTATTAAGATTTATTTGTTGCCTATGTGTGAAAAATGTTTTGGATCCCAATTGCAAAATTGGATACCAGGAATGCAGCACTTTATTAACCTTGTATTTTCTTATTGGGATTTTCCCAGAGGCATTTTTTGTAAAAAAATAATTGTGCATTTTACAGGGTCAATAATAAAATAAATTGTTAAATATTTAATTAAGGTGGTCTGACGGTTCTTTTTTGGGAAATTAGAAATATCAGGTTATACATTTAATATACATTTGGTATATTAATAGAAAGTACATACATTCTATGTATTTTGATTTATGATATATGATAAATATATCAACCTGCATTTTGCATTTAGGACAGATTATGTTTATGAAATACTATTACATAAATTCTATGTATTTCGATTTATGGTATATGATAAATATATCAACCTGCATTTTGTATTTAGGACAGATTATGTTTATGAAATACTATTACATAAATCTTAGTTATACTTATTTCATTTATATTTGACTTATAGGCATATGCATTACATAAAGTGTATTAGTTTGTTTATCTAAAATCTATGTAATCCAAATGCATACTCGCATTTACATAAAATCTATGTAATCCAAATGCATAGGAACTTGTTAGGCACGTTTACATAAAATATATGTAATCCAAATTCATGTGAATTTGACATGCAATCAAATTACATAAATCTTAAAAGTACTGTTTAGTCATTTCTGTGAGTGTAGTCTGTCTGTCAGTGTTGGCTTTAGCTAACCTAAGTAGCTGCACTGTTGGCTTTAGCGGGGTCCTCTCGCCATTCCGAAGTGTCGGCATTCCGATCATTGACTTCTATATGCTTTCGGAGAGGCAGCCCTTTTTATCTCCAAAAAAGGTTTCGCCATTGCGAAAGATCAAGACGTTCTCACTCCGAGCACGTAGCATATTGACGCTTTGTCACGTCCCTTGTGCGTCGCTTGTTACCAGTGTCGGGCAAGTTACTTTCAAAATGTAATATACTACATATTACTAGTTACTTTCATTTGAAAGTAATAAGTTACTTTACAATATTACTTTCTGTGTAGAGTAACTCGTTACTAATTACACTACTTTTGCATTACTTTCACCAAAACAACAGCAGCAGCAGAATGACATCGCTGCCCCGGAACCATCCCAAAAAATAATTTCAACTGGCTTGAAATCAGTGTAAACAATCCAAAATTCTAAATGTTATTCTTTTCCTTTGTTATTGTCATCTATAGTGGTTATTTGCATAAAAACAGTTTGATTAGGAAATTATTGTATCTTTTTTTTAAATATATGCTTTGATTTAATCAAATGTAACTCAATTTGTAACTTGAGTTACTTGACAAAGTAACTGGTATAATATTACTGAAATCGTATAAGTAATAAGTTATATTACTGAGTTACTGCTAAAAGTAATATATTACATGTAATATGTTACTTTTGTAATGAGTTACCCCCAACACTGCTTGTTACTAACATGGTACCCTTGAGCGACCCATAAAACGACTTGGGCTTTCCGACTAAACTCAATGTAAACCAATGGAAGTCATCTTTGATGCTTATGGCAACTGCTCCCCCATTAGCCTAACTGCTCCCCCATTAGTCAACTGCTCCCCCATTAGGGTCTGGGGGGAGGTTAGGTTTAGGCGTGGGGGGTGGGAGAGGTTAGGTTTGGGGTTAGGGTCTGGGGGAGGTTAGGTTTACACATGGGGGGTGGGAGAGGTTAGGTTTAGGGTTAGGGTCTGTTGGAGGTTAGGTTTAGGCGTGGGGGGTGGGAGAGGTTAGGTTTAGGGTTAGGGTCTGGGGGAGGTTAGGTTTACGCATGGGGGGTGGGAGAGGTTAGGTTTAGGGTTAGGGTCTGGGGGAGGTTAGGTTTAGGCGTGCCTTAGCACGCTGAACCTGAGCCGGGTCACAAGCGCCTCTCCTCTCTCCCGACTGTATTTTTTCACGTGTGGTCCCGAATTATCATAGGTAAAATAAATCGGATGTATTTAATGTTCTATTGATGCTGGATATGTATAACCAGGTCTGACTATAGTCGGACATTTTAGAGAGGTGACCTTGCAAGAATATGTGCTGGCACAACAACATTGTCCATCTTGCTTCTTCGGTCGCTATTCTCTCTCATGAAGATTTGTTTGCCGACAGGGAGAAAGCCCCACGTGATAGCCACCCATCAATCTCTCTCTCTCTCTCTCTCTCTCTCTCTGCTCAACACTTTTGTAACTCCATTTTATTTTGAAATTCAGTTGACTTTGCCATTTCCCACGGATATTGTCGCGTTTTTCTTTCATGGCTTGACAGAAGAAGCCTGCCTGCACGCGCCTTGTCGGCGTGAAAATAGAACTCACGCCTAAACGATAAAATCGGCAAGGCACAGGCAAGGCGTGGGTACACGCAGGGTTCACGCTCAGGCGCACGGTGTACACAGCCTCGTTGACTAAAACGGACGCCTATTTAAAAGCGTGGGTAAAGGCAAGGCATAGGCAAGGCTTGGGTCGCCGGTGTGAACCCAGCCTTAGGGTCTGGGAGAGTAGTAAGTAAGTAGCTGCACACACTAAGTAGCTGCACATGTTTAGACTGCTATAAATAACTGCGTCATGCGTGCAGGGCACAAAATGACACTAGCATTTAGCAACTTGTGGAGACCAGGCAGAAAAAAATAAGACTGGATCATTGCATGCCTGATGGACAGACAGATGATGATAGATAGATGATAGATAGATAGATGTATTATCTATCTATCTATCTATCTATGATAGATAGATAGATGGATAGATGGATAGATAGATAGATAGACAGACGGACGGACGGACGGACGGACGGACGGACGGACGGACGGACGGACGGACGGACGGACAGACAGACAGACAGACAGACAGACAGACAGACAGATAGCCTACTAGGGATGTTCATTTTGTAAATTTTCCAAAATCGATAATCGGTGAAAATTAACGATCAATTATCGATTATCGATCATATTAATACTTAGAAAGTTTTTAATATATATATATATATATATATATATTTTTTTACAAAATGAATGCCTATGGCAGAAAATACGAAAGACAACGTGTTCTCCTCAATGAACTCTTTATTTCAATGTGTCTCCTCTCCAACACTGCTGTCCCCGGCGCATGCCGGTGTGAATTTCCCATGTTTAAAACAGTTTTGTTGGCACAAAGGCCCGTGCCCAGCCAGAAAACTAGAGACTATATGAAGCTCCACCTCACGTTAGTCGGCTGTGCAATGGAGTGGGGCGAGGAGGAACGAATTCCACCCAAACCTAGTCCAATTTTTTTTTTTTTTTTTTAATAATTAAAAAATCGATCCAAATGCCACAGGATCGATTCCAATCCTTAACGATCAATTATCGATTTTCGATAATTGATGAACATCCCTATAGCCTACTGCATGATGGAAAGCAATGGATTGTGTAAGGAATTTAGATAGAAATATGGATTTTGATATCACTATTGATTCAATAAGTTAATATCAAAACCCCGGGGCACCACCATTTATATTACTTTAATAAGTAATCTATTACCCCTGCCGTCAGTCACAGGAATCAGAATCAGTTCTAAAGGAAGGGAGATCTTTAATCGACTGATATTATTATAACAAGCACTGAACAAGTTTTAACTTCAAAACAGAATGCGTTTATTTAATCCATCAAATAGTAAAATCACAGTATTATGCATAACACCTTGTTCGATTGAGAGGTAAGGAGGAGAAAAGTGAAGAGGAAGGGAATAAGATATTCAAAGAAAGCCTAGTTTAAACCTAACCTAATTAAATACATATTCTAATTCAATAGGTGAGTATTCTAAGTTACTCTATCTTTACAGCACTCTCACAATAAGCAGAAAGACGTGTGGTCACTTTGCCTGACGTGGGGAGGCTGATCAAGCCGGCGGACTCCTCTCTCTGGCCTGACGCGGCCTGGGTTGTCATGGCGACGACGGGCGGCATGTCTGCTCTTGGACAGGCAGACGAGGGGGTCCCAGAGGCCGGCTGGCTGTTGGTTCAATTGTCTTTTAATGATCCTCTTGGTTAGAGGATCTCATCCCGTTGAAAAAGGGGGATCGCCCTTTAGTAATGGCAATTATAAAAGGGATCATCAAAAATGATTTAAGCTTCACCTATCAAAAATAAAGCAACAAAAGGTATCTAATCTCACTATACTTAGTTCGATGAGAGCCAGGTTTTCCTTGAAATCTGTTTCCACTCTTGGAAAACTATATCGTCTGGAACTGAAAAACCATCCTTAAAAGTCAGCGTGCCTATTTGGTGGGAAGACGGCCTGCTCAGTACAGTGTTCTCAAGCAGCGGTCCATTCCTCAATAGGGCCACGTGATAATCTTTGTTGGTGGCAGAATTATATGAGACAATCACCATTTGGTGTGGTGAAAGCTGCAATGGCCTTCAAAAGCATGGCATCTTTTGAGGCCTAAAAGTATAGGACTACATTTTGAATGCAGAGGGCTCTGCCTGTTCTAAAAAGTCCTTCTGTTGTGTCCAAAGTTCTTCTTTCGTCTGCACAAGTCTGTTAGAGCGCAGCCAGCCACAGTTTTTATCTCCTCCTGTCAGGAGAAAAGGGGCATGGCCCTGCCTTCTATTGCATTCAGATAAGGGTATGGGTTTAGAACTCAACTAAACTATTTCTCTTACAAGCATATTTATATTTCTTGACATCACTCTTGGTGTGATAAAGACAAGATATAAAGGGAAAAGAGAAAGGTAAATAGACAGATAACTAGATCGATAGCGAAATAGATATAGACAAGCATTGGTCTTGTTACACAGTCATGGAGTCAGGCTGGCCGAGAGATTTATGGCCATGTTTTACAGGGACAAACATAAGACTTATTACATGCTTAAAACATCTCATCAAATGACTTTATGGCCATGACACTTTCATAATTACAACACACACATTATTCTGATTATTTTAAGACCAAACATGGATGATGTATCCTTATATTAAGGAATAAACCAAAATATTTCTGGGACAATATATCTTTACTGAATCTTGTATACGTGTACGTAACAAAACCATATCTTAATGTCACACACACATTAACACACTATACATTCCTACTTATTAAGTACGTAATACTAATTAACTTGATTAAGTCTCACATCTTGAGAATAGTCAGTTCCTCTTAGCGCCATACAGCCCACTCCTGCTGCTCTTTGACAAAAAGGAATGTGAAGTGGTTTATAGCCTTTGACCCCCCACTTCCATTCGATGACCTTTGGTTTAAGGAGGAAGATGGGAACATGTTGTACATTTACAAAGCATTATTAAACATACCCACGATTTATATAGATCAATGGGGGTTGTGATTTGGAGAATATTGATACCAAACACTCCATGAGTTGCACGTACGCTACACAAGTTCCTAGACTGTTTGATTCCAGACTCAGTGCCTGGGCATGACTGTATTGCTTCAAGAGCCCTGTCCGGGGTCCCGTCCGTGTGACCTGTGAACTAAATCTCCACCAACCGGACAGAACGGACATTGACGAAACACACTGTCAGCAGTTAGAAATCACTCCTTTGGTATTTCCAGACAGGCTGGCATCTAGGGCCCTTTTTGGCTCCTCCCAGATGCAAGGCGCAGCCAGAGGTCAATTCCTGTGACCTCTGGAGAGGAGAGATCTGTACATTAAATATTCAATATTTAATGCACGTTTACTAGATGAGTTTCGCTACATATCCCCCCCGTTGTATCCTAGAAGCGGTCATATCGGAACTTCTGGGAGACAAGGCGAAGAAACCAGATGGTAGATGCATAGTGACCACGTTCCTGCATGAGAGTGCTGTATCCTTAGATTCAAGCAGAGAGGTGAAGCAGGGATAGGACAGATAAAGGGAAAGATAAGATCTTTGCCTATCGTGTTTAGAATAACCTATGTCACATATTCCTGTCACTTATACTCTTAATAATAGTTTCCACATATGTGTGAGCGGTCAAAACTGAAAACATACCAAAGGTTGTTCTTTCATTCGAAGTCTGAGAAGACTCTGGTTTAACGCACAGTGCCCTTATAGGTTGTAAAGTTTACCACTGGGACCGGTACTTAACCACTGAAGGGGGAACCTAACCCCCCTTCTCTTAAGAAGAAACCATTCTGCTTATCACTTCTCCTAAAACAACCTCTTAAAGTTTGATAGGAAATAACCAACTCAACAGGAGTGTGGATTTAATTGTGTGATCCTGTGGAATAGTTAACCCGCTCACTTCACTGCTGGTTGACGAGGTTACTCCAGCGATTTTATTAGTGGCTGTTTCATTCGCAACCAAGGGGTTGCTTTTAGCGCACCTTGGTTGTAAACCAGGCACGGTTCAGATTTCATTGTTTGAAAATAATGTTCAGACATCTTATCAAAATTTGGTATAGGCTAGCACAATAACAAGTGCCTATTCCATCATGTGACAAAGGGTTAGAGCATATGGGACATTATATTCCTATCATGTACACCAGACTGCCATATCACAAAATAACCACTTTATTGACTGTGTGTGTCTGTAGGCTATTCTCTGTGACGATACCATAGCGTACATAAACCCGATCACATGGCCTTGTATTTAATTCAATGGTCCTGACTGATGGGTAAATTCTGCTTTCCGGCCGTCAGTCACAACCAGCGGCTAAGGACCCGAATCCTGAGCAATTCTAATTCAACAGCAAACGGTTTTTTTTTAATATATCTGGCGAACAGTCACGTTGGAAAATGAAAAATCTTTCAGCTCAAACGGACAAACGCGCCCCCAGCTGAATGTGTTCATATAACGCTATAATTAATACTGGCTGGCAGGCCGTATTTTCACATCCTGACAAGCAGGCGCATGTATGCAAAGCAATTATTAGTTAAGGATGCATCATGCAAGCGGATTATATTTGCCTGTACAATAAGATTATATGTGTGGCGGCAGCTATGACTGGGGGGTTTGAGATCAACCCCCCCTTTGCTTCCTCGTGTAGGCTATGCCAAACATGGTAACCCAACCTGTCAGTGCCAAAGTGTTCCATCCACACAG
The DNA here is from genome assembly GCF_964638095.1 of Poromitra crassiceps. Taxonomy (NCBI): domain Eukaryota; kingdom Metazoa; phylum Chordata; class Actinopteri; order Beryciformes; family Melamphaidae; genus Poromitra; species Poromitra crassiceps. The sequence continues at coordinate 60,295,817 of NC_139627.1, forward strand.
CTTGTGGGGTAAATGTAGGCTATTCGCTTTGCACATTTGAATGCAGCGGTTCTCAACATGGGGTCCGTGGACCTAGACATGTTAGTGATTGAAAGTGATTGAGCTTTGAACTCGGGACTTCACTAGCCTATTCATGTGTGTGTTGAGAGCCTACAGCTGTCACAGGGGAAAGATGAACACTTCACACAAGTTAAAAATGCATTTTCGTTTAAAAGCAAAACACTGCTTGATGCGCACCCCCGCTTTCATGGGGAGACTGAAAGGAGGGGGGGGTTTGCTTCCCCCCCCATAAGAGACTGACGTGTTGACGTCAGCATCTAGGTTTTAGGTTTTAGGACGGTGCGCTTATAGGCTAGGCCTACTCTACTGTACACATAACATGTCATAACAGTAATTAGCTAGCCAGCATCGGGCTGGTTAAACGCAGCACCAATACACATGGCAGAAAACACAGGGCAAGGAGCTTGCTGAGCGCGTCACTCGCTGTTGATCTGCATTTTGATTCACAGGTGTAGAGTTTTCAACTCTCTGTGACAAGATTAACCTTCTCAGCTCATAGCTGGTCAAATAAAGTCAGGTGGCTAGTCTGATTTAAAAACGCGAAGGGGGTCCGGATGGATTTAAATCAGCTAGAAATCGTAGCATGATTCCTTCCTCATTCCGGAGCATATTATCTTTCTTGAAATCCAACGGGCACACGCGCAGATCAATACTCGATTAATGCAATTTAAGAAGATATCTACTCTCTGTAACCAGATTAAACCTTCTCAGCTCATATAGCTTGTGAATAAAATCAGGGAGCTATTCTGATTTACAAACACGAAGTAGGTTAGTCTGGGTGGATTTAAATTAACTAGGAATCGTAGCATAACCTCTTATCCCAGACCTATATCTTTCCTTTTTCCACGGGCACATGCGCAGATGTAGTACTCGAAACCTTCTCAGCTTATATAGCTTGTCGATAAAATCAGGGAGCTATTCTGATTTAAAAACGCGAAGTAGGTTAGTCTGGGTGGATTTAAATCAACTAGGAATCGTAGCATAACCTCTTATCCCAGACCTATATCTTTCCTTTTTCCACGGGCACACGCGCAGATGTAGTACTCGAAACCTTCTCAGCTTATATAGCTTGTCGATAAAATCAGGGAGCTATTCTGATTTAAAAACGCGAAGTAGGTTAGTCTGGGTGGATTTAAATCAACTAGGAATCGTAGCATAACCTCTTATCCCAGACCTATGTCTTTCCTTTTTCCACGGGCACGCGCGCAGATTTAGTACTTGAAACCTTCTCAGCTTATATAGCTTGTCGATAAAATCAGGGAGCTATTCTGATTTAAAAACGCGAAGTAGTCCGGGTGGGTCTAAATCAACTAGGAATCGTAGCATAACCTCTTATCCCAGACCTATATCTTTCCTTTTTCCACGGGCACGCGCGCAGATTTAGTACTAGATACCTTCTCAGCTCATATAGCTTTGTCAATAAAATCAGGGAGCTATTCTGATTTAAACGCGAAGGAGTCCGGGTGGATTTATCATCACTAGGAATCGTAGCATGATTAACCACTTATTAGAGCTATCTTTTGGCCTTTATGTCAGTTCTCAAACTGCGGACAACGCGCAGTGAAACCTCACTCTGCATTCGTTCACAATTCACTGTTAGCAGCAAGCTCTGCTGTGCTTAGCCTTTGAGCTAAGCCTAGGTAGCCACTGCAGCAGCTAACTTGTCAACAACGCGGTTCCGGTGTAGGGTGTAGGGCTGTGAGCAGTGACGCCCTCGCCTGGCTCCACCCCCTGATATACGCTCGGCGTCTCGCGCAGACCAGCTCAGTCTATACAGAGCAACGGCAGCGTATCGCTGCCCTGAGCCGTGGAGCAGGGAGACGCTTGGCTCCTCCAGCCAGCTGACCAATCGCAGCGGCTGGCCATTTGACTCAATGTTTGGTCCCGTCTGTACTGAGCAGACGGAGAAAGGGCCTCCTAACACTTGAATCGTGTTATCAAAAGAGGTCTTTAATCAATAGGCTATTATCATAACGAACTCACAATCCTCAGATTATTGTCCTCTTAACACAGCGATGCTGTGTTCCTTCTTTTTCTTTCTCAGAATCGATACTCAGCTATGTCTTATAAACACATGCTTATATGGCAAAAACACTGCATTCACCTTGGTCAATGATAGTTCAGTTGCTTGTCAAAATAATATGTCAAGCCTCACACGGGGCACCAAATATGTAAGGAATTTAGATAGAAATATGGATTTTGATATCACTATTGATTCAATAAGTTAATATCAAAACCCCGGGGCACCACCACGTTCATCAGTAATTTATATTACTTTAATAAGCAATTTATATTACTTTAATAAGTAATCTATTACCCCTGCCGTCGGTCACAGGAATCAGAATCAGTTCTAAAGGAAGGGAGATCTTTAATCGACTGATATTATTATAACAAGCACTGAACAAGTTTTAACTTCAAAACAGAATGCGTTTATTTAATCCATCAAATAGTAAAATCACAGTATTATGCATAACACCTTGTTCGATTGAGAGGTAAGGAGGAGAAAAGTGAAGAGGAAGGGAATAAGATATTCAAAGAAAGCCTAGTTTAAACCTAACCTAATTAAATACATATTCTAATTCAATAGGTGAGTATTCTAAGTTACTCTATCTTTACAGCACTCTCACAATAAGCAGAAAGACGTGTGGTCACTTTGCCTGACGTGGGGAGGCTGATCAAGCCGGCGGACTCCTCTCTCTGGCCTGACGCGGCCTGGGTTGTCATGGCGACGACGGGCGGCATGTCTGCTCTTGGACAGGCAGACGAGGGGGTCCCAGAGGCCGGCTGGCTGTTGGTTCAATTGTCTTTTAATGATCCTCTTGGTTAGAGGATCTCATCCCGTTGAAAAAGGGGGATCGCCCTTTAGTAATGGCAATTATAAAAGGGATCATCAAAAATGATTTAAGCTTCACCTATCAAAAATAAAGCAACAAAAGGTATCTAATCTCACTATACTTAGTTCGATGAGAGCCAGGTTTTCCTTGAAATCTGTTTCCACTCTTGGAAAACTATATCGTCTGGAACTGAAAAACCATCCTTAAAAGTCAGCGTGCCTATTTGGTGGGAAGACGGCCTGCTCAGTACAGTGTTCTCAAGCAGCGGTCCATTCCTCAATAGGGCCACGTGATAATCTTTGTTGGTGGCAGAATTATATGAGACAATCACCATTTGGTGTGGTGAAAGCTGCAATGGCCTTCAAAAGCATGGCATCTTTTGAGGCCTAAAAGTATAGGACTACATTTTGAATGCAGAGGGCTCTGCCTGTTCTAAAAAGTCCTTCTGTTGTGTCCAAAGTTCTTCTTTCGTCTGCACAAGTCTGTTAGAGCGCAGCCAGCCACAGTTTTTATCTCCTCCTGTCAGGAGAAAAGGGGCATGGCCCTGCCTTCTATTGCATTCAGATAAGGGTATGGGTTTAGAACTCAACTAAACTATTTCTCTTACAAGCATATTTATATTTCTTGACATCACTCTTGGTGTGATAAAGACAAGATATAAAGGGAAAAGAGAAAGGTAAATAGACAGATAACTAGATCGATAGCGAAATAGATATAGACAAGCATTGGTCTTGTTACACAGTCATGGAGTCAGGCTGGCCGAGAGATTTATGGCCATGTTTTACAGGGACAAACATAAGACTTATCACATGCTTAAAACATCTCATCAAATGACTTTATGGCCATGACACTTTCATAATTACAACACACACATTATTCTGATTATTTTAAGACCAAACATGGATGATGTATCCTTATATTAAGGAATAAACCAAAATATTTCTGGGACAATATATCTTTACTGAATCTTGTATACGTGTACGTAACAAAACCATATCTTAATGTCACACACACATTAACACACTATACATTCCTACTTATTAAGTACGTAATACTAATTAACTTGATTAAGTCTCACATCTTGAGAATAGTCAGTTCCTCTTAGCGCCATACAGCCCACTCCTGCTGCTCTTTGACAAAAAGGAATGTGAAGTGGTTTATAGCCTTTGACCCCCCACTTCCATTCGATGACCTTTGGTTTAAGGAGGAAGATGGGAACATGTTGTACATTTACAAAGCATTATTAAACATACCCACGATTTATATAGATCAATGGGGGTTGTGATTTGGAGAATATTGATTCCAAACACTCCATGAGTTGCACGTACGCTACACAAGTTCCTAGACTGTTTGATTCCAGACTCAGTGCCTGGGCATGACTGTATTGCTTCAAGAGCCCTGTCCGGGGTCCCGTCCGTGTGACCTGTGAACTAAATCTCCACCAACCGGACAGAACGGACATTGACGAAACACACTGTCAGCAGTTAGAAATCACTCCTTTGGTATTTCCAGACAGGCTGGCATCTAGGGCCCTTTTTGGCTCCTCCCAGATGCAAGGCGCAGCCAGAGGTCAATTCCTGTGACCTCTGGAGAGGAGAGATCTGTACATTAAATATTCAATATTTAATGCACGTTTACTAGATGAGTTTCGCTACAATTGACATTGACTATATAGCTATTGATTAGTATTGCAGCCAAGCTATATTTAAGTCTTTTATATTTGAACATGTATAACAGGAAATCTGGGGGAGAAGAGTTTGAACAGGGTCAGATGCAACTGATCAATATAATAATAGTGTTGTATGATTTGCAGGTTCTACGCTTAGGTTTGTCAGTAAAGGAGATGCTGGGTCATCAGCCAGTACTGACACAGACCCAGTACAGTCGGCTTCAGCAAGTACTAACAAAGACCCGCTACAGCTTCAGCAAATAATACCAGGTGTCCAGGAGGTGGGATTGTAGTGGAGCACTGAGGTGTCAGGTGTGACTGTGTGGGATGGCAAATGGCCAGGTAGGAGGCGTAAAGAGGAATCATAAACGTCTCCAAAGCGCACTAAGGTGCTCTGTGTGCTGCTATTTTTATAGGCTATTTTTTTATTCAATGAAAACTACGCCCGCACTGTGTTGATTCAGAGCCTATATTTCTAACATTAAATCTATGATCTAAATAGGTCTACGGATTTTGGAAATTTAGACTTCTACTTGCAAAAAACACATTGGGTTTTATTGAGCAGACCTATATTAATGTGCTGTATATAGACACTAGGCAGAAACGGCAGCAGAAATCAAAATGACTGATGTGAATAAAGCACTAACTTTAGACAGTCCTTCAGTAACAGAACAAGTAACAGAATAGCTCGATTGTTTTGATCTGGTTAAGCCAAACCAGATCAAGGGACAGATCCTGGATCTGTTTATCCTCCATTCGTGGTATAATAGGCCTCTGATCTCTACTCAAAACAAAAACAAAACACAAAACAACTAAACCATTACTGTTTAATTTCTAATTGTTTTTTCCTGTCACACACACGCACACACACACACACACACACACACACACACGCACACGCACACACGCACACACACACACACACACAGACAGAACCAGACAGCAGGTGGCGTTCTCTGCCTCTCTGGGTAGTGGAGACAGAAGGGGACCCTACAGCAGCAGCACAACGCTGATCTACAAGAACATCTTCACCAACTCTGGACACTACAGCTCAAGTACAGGTAGTGACCCAACACACACACACACACACTAAACAGACCCCCCCCCCCCCCCACACACACACACACACACGCAGAGACACACAAGCGACAGACCCGCACGCACACATACACACACACACATACATACAAGCACGCACACACGCAGACACACACACACACACACACACACACACGCAGAGACAGACATACACACACACACACACTAAACAGACCCCCCCCCCCCCACACACACACACACACACGCGCAGAGACACACACAAGCGTCAGACTCGCACGCACACATACACACACACATACAAGCACGCACGCACACAGGCAGACACACGCAGACACACATACACACACACAGACAAGCACACACACACACACACACACACACAGACACACACAGACACAACAGAGTGGAGTTGACTTCATGGAGACTTTTCTTGTGGCTTGTTTGTGCTGCAGGCGTCTTCACAGCACCGGTGAGAGGAGTCTACTACTTCAGATTAACCGCCTTCAACTACAACACTGATAAACAGACAGGAGTGAGGCTCTACAGGAACAACGAGGGGCTGATGTCTAACTATGAGTACCGCAGCGACCCCTACATCTACTTCTCCAACGCTCTGGTCCTGCAGCTGCAGCCTGGAGACAGAGTCTACCTGAAACTCCTCGCAGGGTACCAGATCTGGGGTGATTCAAGCAACCGCTCCACCTTCAGCGGCTTCTTAATCTACACGTTGTAAATGTTCACTTTGAAAATGCATCTCAGCTCTCCCTTATCCTCCAATACAACTGTGTGTGTGTGTGTCACAAGATATAGTGACACACAGATATAGTGTGTGTATTTAGATATAGTGAACTTACAGCAATCTACAGCCGGGTTAGTTGGAAAACACTTGCTTTGAATCTCAAAGGCCTTTGAGAATGATTGCCTTATAGGGGGGGGGGGGCAGTTTTGTTTTAATCTCAGTTTAATTTGAGGGTTTGTTTGTTTGTCTTTTTTTCATTGTGGTTGTTTTTCCTTCCTTTTGTGACCTTCAATGTTTTCTTTGACTTAATGAACAGAATGGTATACATTGTTGTCTATTGACACAGTTTTTTCATTGTTACCTGTTTCAAGACAAGTGATAATAAAAGAAAAGATTTGATCACACAAAAAAAGAGAGCTAGAAAGAGAGGGAGAGAGAGAGAGAGTGAAAGAGAGATATGAAGAGACAAAGAGGGAGAGAGACTACGCTGCATACTGACACTAAGACAAATTCCTCCTATGTGATCTACACTGCATACTGACTGTTAGAGCCAGTTTCCAATTTCTCTATTTAATTATTAAAATTATTATATTATTCTTGTTTGATGATTATGATTCATTGTTCTATTGGGTTTGAATTATTAGTCTGTCTGATTTGGTTTATTTACTATTGGGTCTAATGGCCAATGAATTGGGGAGCCATAAAAGGATCTCCCCCTGCTGTCCTTTCAAATGTATTGCAGACAGCTAAGCCAATATATGTTATGTGAAGTGATTGCAGGTGTGTTGGACAGACAGGTGTGTGCTGATGGTGAGACGGGGAGCGGTACAGTTTTTTGACCGCAAAATTGCAAGTTCTTTGTGATCATTTTTTGTTTGGAAATAGTACATTTATGAATGTTTTGCTGCATGGCTGGACTGCAAATAAATATGATTTGAAGCAACTTTAACAAGGACCTCTGTACCTAATTGTTATTATTATTGTGAACCCACAACCCCGTCAAAGGCAAGTAGGTATTGAACTAATGTTTGTTAAGAAGCCACCACACTGACACTAAGACAAATTCCTCCTATGTGATCTACACTGCATACTGACACTAAGACAAATTCCTCCTATGTGATCTACACTGCATACTGACACTAAGACAAATTCCTCCTATGTGATCTACACTGCATAATGACACTAAGACAAATTCCTCCTATGTGATCTACACTGCATACTGACACTAAGACAAATTCCTCCTATGTAATCTACACTGCATACTGACACTAAGACAAATTCCTCCTATGTAATCTACACTGCATACTGACACTAAGACAAATTCCTCCTATGTGATCTACACTGCATAATGACACTAAGACAAATTCCTCCTATGTAATCTACACTGCATACTGACACTAAGACAAATTCCTCCTATGTGATCTACACTGCATACTGACACTAAGACAAATTCCTCCTATGTGATCTTGCATATTGTGGCAATAAAAGTGATTCTGATTCTTATTTCTGGTAGTAATGTGAATCTCAGAGTTTGTTTCTTTTTTTATGAATGAGATGCTTCCTGGCTCGTCGGCTCACACCTTTTCAGACAGACGTTGATTTAGCGCTGTTACTACCTCCACTGGTGGAACAAAAGGCGTAACAAAATGACATATTATATTATATTATTATTTATTACTATGTAAATAAATATAAACAGTACAGCAGCATTAAAATAATGAGTGAATGAGACACACAAGAGCTGGAGATTTGATTCAGGGATGCAAACTCATGTATGGTGAAAAAAGAGAGATACGGGGGGGGGGGGGCACACTGCACCATCACAACAGTTATTTCACTATTTCTCTATCAAACTAGTCCATTGGAAATTTCTGCGCTGAGTGAGTGAATATTCAACACAGCAGCATTATTAACCTATAAACATAGTGCAATAAGGAGAACTGTGGAGCCCCCCAGGGGTCGCAGCTGGTACAAAATCAATATGGTAAACTAGTGTGCACAGTTTTATTACAATTTATAAATCTGTGCACATGGTTTACTAATCCATGGATTAGTAAACCATGTGCACAGATTTGATACTGGTAACATCATAGAGGGACTTTTAGGCCTATATGTAGCTAGAGCGAAAATTCTTTAAGAGAGACTTAATTATCATCATTCACACATGCCATTTTCAGCGTGTAGCAACGAGGCGTGATTTCTATTGGCACATAGGTTACGCAACAACCACGCCCTGTGCCCGCCTATGCAGCAGTCAAGCGCCGGGGTTGGCCAGGCGCCCATGCTCACGTGAGACTGACAAGGTGAAGGCCACAACAGACTCGTCCGCCTCGTATAAAGCTTAATAACAACTGATTCACTTGGACTCGTCTATTCATAGTATTCCCATGATGTCACATGCATTTCCCACCAATATGGCACTTTACACTACACACAGCTCATTGGCTGTGTGTGTAATTAGATTGTTAATCACCTGTTAATTGATTACAATCAGACCAAGATGTCTGTGTGGTGATGTCACAGAATACTATCAATAAACCACTGGTCTACTTGTTGCTGTGAGTTTTGTATTGTTGTGCTAACATTCTGGTATCATCATCAACCTTTATTTAAACAGGCAAGTTAATTAAGAACAAATTCTTATTTTCAATAACGGCCTGGTGATAAACATGGACCTGGAACCATTCTGCCTATGTTTGAATCTGGTTTTCTATTTTGACACTTATGAGCACTCAGTGCAGACTCAGAGTAGTTAACTGTTTCTTTAATGATTAATACATGTCAGTTCATGAATATAGTTAATCATTAGATAGTTGCTGATTAGTCGGTCAATTCCTGAATAGAGTGGTTAATGATTAGTAAATGTGAAAATAATAATATTAATAATTGAAAACAAAATATTAAAAAAAAATATATATAGCCCCCCCCCTCCCACCACCACCACCACCACCATATCAATTGGGTTAGGGTATGGTCGTGGTTAAGAAAACCCTCATCTTAAGCACATCTATTTGACTTGCTGCATGTTCTGTGTGTTTGAGCTGGGCTGTAGTCCAGTGGTGAAAGACCATGCCTTCCAACCCAAAGGTTTGTGGTTTGAATCACGGTACGGACACTAAAACCTTTTCAAGTCTTTCATTGGGAAAGCCATAACAAAACTGCCTAGAGATCCATTGTAAGCTACCTAGCTGATGGACTAGGGGTTAAGGCGGTTGTTCAAGCGCATAGGAGAAGTGCAGGTTTGATTCCTGCAGGGGATTTGAAGTCGTCTCCCCACCCCTCCCTCCCCTCCCCTGCCATCTCCCAGCCTCCTTCCTTCACCGTGTTCTCACTCAACCACTCTCACCATCTCTGCAGGGACTGTGCCTGCTCTCCTCTCTCCTCTGCGGGTCAGTCCCTGCAGAGATGGTAGTAGAGTGGTTGAGTGCGAACAGGGTGAGAGGAAGGAGGCTGGGAGATACATAGATAGATGGCAGAGGAGGGAATTTTGTTGGAGGACGGGAAGGGAGACAAGAGGGAGTTAGAAGGAAGGACATGGGGCTGAGGAGAGGTGACAGGAGGAGAGGTCAGACAGTGGGGGGTGGTGGTGGTTGTCCTCTCTTGCCTTGTCCTCTCTCTCCTCCTGCCTTGAAGTCCTCTCTTGCCTTGACTTGTCCTCTCTCTCCCTGTCCTCTCTCTCCCTGTCCTCTCTCTTGCCTTGTCCTCTCTCTTCTCTCTCCTGCCTTGTCCTCTCTCTCTCCTGCCTTGAAGTCCTCTCTCCTGCCTTGTCCTCTCTCTCCTGCCTTGTCCTCTCTCTCCTGCCTTGTCCTCTCTCTCCTGCCTTGAAGTCCTCTCTCCTGCCTTGAAGTCCTCTCTCCTGCCTTGTCCTCTCTCTCTCCTGCCTTGTCCTCTCTCTCCTGCCTTGTCCTCTCTCTCCTGCCTTGAAGTCCTCTCTCCTGCCTTGTCCTCTCTCTCCTGCCTTGTCCTCTCTCTCTCCTGCCTTGAAGTCCTCTCTCCTGTCTTGTCCTCTCTCTCCTGCCTTGTCCTCTCTCTCCTGCCTTGTCCTCTCTCTCCTGCCTTGAAGCCCTCTCTCCTGCCTTGAAGTCCTCTCTCCTGCCTTGTCCTCTCTCTCCTGCCTTGAAGTCCTCTCTCCTGCCTTGTCCTCTCTCTCCTGTCTTGTCCTCTCTCTCCTGCCTTGTCCTCTCTCTCCTGCCTTGAAGTCCTCTCTCCTGCCTTGAAGTCCTCTCTCCTGCCTTGTCCTCTCTCTCTCCTGCCTTGTCCTCTTTCTCTCCTGCCTTGTCCTCTCTCTCTCCTGCCTTGTCCTCTCTCTTGCCTTGTCCTCTCTTCTCTCTCCTGCCTTGAAGTCCTCTCTCCTGCCTTGTCCTCTCTCTCCCTGTCCTCTCTCTCTCCTGCCTTGTCCTCTCTCTCCCTGTCCTCTCTCTCTCCTGCCTTGTCCTCTCTCTCCTGCCTTGTCCTCTCTCTCTCCTGCCTTGTCCTCTCTCTTCTCTCTCCTGCCTCTCCCTGTCCTCTCTCTCTCTCCTGCCTTGTCCTCTCTCTCACCCCCCACAATGGATCTCTAGGCAGTTTTGTTATGGCTTTCCCCAACAAACGACTCGAAAAGGTTTTATTGTCCTTAACTCATGTTAAGTGCCAATGACGTCTAAAGACGGCAAATGCGTTTTTTTGACGGTGAGACGTGGATCAAAGCCTGATGCATCTCCTCTAAAAGTATGGGGGATTTTGAAGGTGTAGAAGCTATTTTACGGACCCATTAGGTGGCGACAGTGCTCTCCGGATTAGAGAAAGATGAGAAAAAAGAGTAGAAGAAGCCGTGTGGGGAAACGGAAATGCTGTAACGTTAGCTGTGCCTGTGAACAGCAGCCAATCTGCTGCCACAATTGAGCCCCACCGTCTCCGCTGCGATAGCCCATCCACATGATTAGTTGCCAGAAAAGGAGCACGACACCAGCGTCTTTCTGAAAAGCCAAATAATTCTCAGTTGGAAGCGCTGGGAGCCGGCGAACAAAATCGGCGGAACGATGTGAAAATAGAGCTGGGTGTAGCGCACTTTGAAACGTGCAGAGCAAACATGCAGCAGAGAGCCACCAGAGACACTCCCACTGAGGAGTTTGCAGTTGAGGGGGGTGGGGCACGCAGGGCACCATACAACACGTACCGACCCAGACAGCAGGCTCGATGGACAGATTGGCAAAACACAAGCTAGAATATCTGATGCCCACCAGCAGTAAATCAAGACCAGCAAGAAGGCCAGCGCTGCTGGTTGCAGCTAAAAAATATTATTTTGCCATCAAAATTCCTTTGTTTTCGCTCTTTTATTGAAGGAAATTCTTTTTGAGGTGTCACTACATCAGAAAATATTAGCTTCAGAGTCAGTGATGTGCTTGAAATGCTTCATTTCACCATAGGCTCATTATCTCAGCTTCTAATTTGAAACGTCTGTTTTTGCTGAAATCAACCTATCTTCTCCGGCTGATAACTAAAGAACGGAAAATGATATCAATAAACTTTTTTTTGCTGATGATAGAAGAGAGTCTCATCGTTCTTTGGGCGTGTTCGGTGTTTACATACTAATATCACACAATATTCTGTGGGCCTCGAGAAATCACTGAAAACGCTCTGAAAGGGCTGGCACTGGGAGCATCCGTTTTCCAAAAGTGGCTGGCACTCAATGAGTTAATAAACAGATCACTATTCAAAACTTGACAAGAGAAGACAAAACTGAACTAAACCAAACACATACAGTAGGCTAAGCCCCTGCAAATGGGTCCAGTTACAGTATGTAGGCAGCAGTCCTGGTGTCTTCCCCTGTCAGAAGCAGGGACATGAATCCCCCATTAAAGGATGCAGCCCCTCATATGCAGAGACAAACTAGTTTTCAATTAACCACACAATACAACAAGAGTCCCCTTCACCACTATGTAACTATTATTACATTGACTTTCCCATACGTCATCATTTATAATGACTCCATTTATAATGACTCCAAGTAGTTTAACCCCTCAAAAATTGGTTTTACAGTTTTTCACAAAAGACTTGCTCCTGGCCAATCCCGGTGCTTGACTGCTGCGTAGGCGGGCACAGGGCGTGGTTATTGCGTAACCTATGTGCGAATAGAAACCACGCAGCAACGAGCTAGCGTGTAGCTTTCTGCCGTTAGCTTGCTAGCTAGTTAGCATTGACACAAAGGGAGGAGGGAGCGGAAGCCGCTCTGACATGGTCGGAGCCAATGCAGCTGCTGTGTGACCAGCCACACTCCTGGTCTGTCAGAATAGACTCACTGACTCATACCATGCAGCTGCTGTGTGACCAGCCACACTCCTGGTCTGTCAGAATAGGACTCACTGACTCTTGCCTTGTCCTCTCTCTCCTCCTGCCTCCCCCTGTCCTGTCCTCTCTCCCCTGCCTTGTCCTGTCACTGACTCGTACCATGCAGCTGCTGTGTGACCAGGCACACTCCTGGGGCCGGTTGCACCAACTGGTCTTACACTGGTCTTAAGCTAAGTTGGTCGTAACTTTACGACCTAACAGCTACGCCGGTTGCACCAAGACGGCTTAAGCCTTATTTTCACTACGACCAGGCGTAACTCCTACGCCTGGTGAGGAGGAGGCGTAGAGCCTGCCTGTAACAGAGATCTCCGCAGAGACCTTTTTGACCGTCATCGTCGTAACACCGCCAGTTCGCCGTCTTTGAAAGCACGACGTTAGATTATAACTAACTAGTTGTGTGGCTTAGCCTTCCAAAATGTTGCCGTTAGTTTTTTAGAATTTAATACATAGAATTGGGAACGTTACATTCAATTTCATTCAGACTGTCTTTCTGGCTCAATCGCCGCCATTTTTCCCCCGGAGCGAGGGAGGGTGAGAGGAGGGAGGGTGTTTTACAGTAGTGGCTGAGAGAGCGTAGTGGCACAGTGCTCCAAGCAGGTCGCGAGGCACATTTTTTGCAACATCATCCAATCAGGGTGCATTCCCTGGCAATTCACATGGACGCGCATTGCTACGACCAGCATAGTTAAGACCAGACGTAAGCCGTGTTGGTGCAACAGGCGTAAGTCCATGGTCTTAACTAAGACCGACGTAGGAGTTACGACCAGGCATAGTTAAGACCAGTTGGTGCAACCGGCCCCAGGTCTGTCAGAATAGGACTCACTGACTCAGGTCCCTGAGAACAATGTGCTTAAAAGGTTCTCAAATATCTGGGACCCGTTTTTGGCCTTAAAGCAGAGAAGATTGCAGTCTGCTGTCCAGGTGTTATACTGAGTTTTGCACCTCCGCCAGATAGCAGCAAAATGCATCCCCACCTAACGGGAACATTATTGTAATGATTTATACAGAAACATAACTGTTTAAAAATGATATAATTGTTTGGGTAGACGTGACTTCCCTGTTTTTAAGTTAATAAAGCCCCAAAATATGGTGGCGATGCATGGTGGTGCGGGGAAGCATAACTCGTCACAAGAACGGGCGCAAATTTGTAGATTAGAGGCGTGCCAAATCATTTATGCACGGCGCAAACGGGATTTGGGCGGTGCTAACCACCAGAATTATTCACAGGTGTGGCCTGGCAATGCCTGGGCGTTACTGTACATCAATCAAACCAGATTCCCGTCTTGCTGCAGTAATAGCATGCTGTAATTCTTCCCATGCATAATTTGGATAGGTGTAAGCCTATTGACTGTTATTATCCATATCTCATAACGACACCATCACATCATATACTGTACCTGTTAAAAACATCTGAGTTTTGATGCAATTCGGGTTATTTTGTTGACTGGGGTGGGACAATAGAAACGTGTTTGCAGCGGGTAAATGGCAGAGACAAAAGAAAAGATTGGAGGATTTACAGTGGACTCAATTAAAACTCGACTCGTGCCGAGGCTTGTGCCAGATCGGCTGTGATGCCAACGACCCTCCGGGTTATAGCAGGTGAAGGTGAATAGCCTATTGCAAGTAGGCTACAATGTACAAGTTTTCTCAATTAATTTACCATAACCCCTCTTTGCAATGTGATCAAAGTTTCTCAGTGAATTATAGTTGATTGCCTCACCGAATAATCTGCTGGTTACCCAATTTTAGCGGCAGGATTTGATGTACTGGGGTGGCACGTCCGTGCATAATGACGTTTCTGCGCTGCGCTGCGCTGCGATTATGGTGCGGGATCCAGCGCAGCGAGGTATTTAGCGCGTAAGAGGTCCTTTTCAAAGCTCTTTGCCCAAAGTAATTGTGCGCTGCTGACGATAGGATAATGCCATCTATCCCCACATTTTAGTGGGTGCAAGTGGGTGCATCTCATTGTAAAATTGGACTCGGCCCAAATTGGGCTTCAAACGGCCCAAATTGGGCTTCAAACGGCCCAAATCTGGCTTCAAACAGCCGAAATTGGCCTTCAAACGGCCCAAATCTGGCTTCAAACGGCCCAAATTGGGCTTCAAACGGCCCAAATTTTTCGTCGCCGCCCTTCGGACGCCGGCGCGCGCGTCGCCCCATATTGGCCTGGCCTGCTTGGTATCTAATGCCCGGCCTGAATTAGAATCCCAGTCCGCCCCTGTGTGTATGTAAGTACCTCCTGAGCTTGAAAGCAAGCAAGTTTTTTTCTTTTCTTTTGCAGTTTTAAGAATATCTCAGTTTAATTTAGCATTAGGATTAGACTGTTGTGATGTCATTATTCAGTTTTAACCATCAATAATTGTTCCTTTTCTCATCATTTCATTTCTCAGAGTGAATACTGTATATTTATTTCGAGATTTTTGTCAATTATTTGTGCTGTTATGGTTGTTATTAGCTTAGTTTTCACTTCTACACTATCTTAGATTGTGTTAATTATGGATGGAATTATAGTGAAAATAGATTATCCCCCCTTTTTGCTGGGGACCCCCCTTTGAAAACGACTGGTTTATAGGCTACAACTGTTGTGAGAAGCTGGTGAATTGTTGCACATTGATTAAACAATTGCATTATTTAAACAAACAAATTAGATGGATTAAACAGCTGTCATCTGGTGCATTTTAGGCCCAGGAGAAACAGAGTTGATCTGGGAATAATTTCTGGCTGAGCAATGCAATGCACCTCAAAATAAAGTAAGCTATTTACAGTTAGTTTGTCAGTAAAAGGTTTGATGAATAAATCAAACAAAACCACTCCGCTACTGTACTGTTGACAGTAGCTGTCGTAAAGACAGGGGGAGTGACTATCAGCTACAGCGTTATTTACCCCCTTCCCGACATGCTAGGTTGACATGCTTTGTCCCATAGATTCCTTATTTCTTCTACTTTCATATGGTATAAAGATTATCACTCTAGCTTTAAAAATGAGCTCCCTGTCAGCCGTGGATTTTCAGGCCAAATTCAGTTTAAAAATGTGAGAGTTTAAGGTCGCCGTTTTTATTTGGAAAAATGACAGACTATGCAGCATGAAACATATCAATACGAAAAAATAGCGCTGCTTGGTGGACCATTTGCACGCCGGATTTACTAGAAGACCCGGATAACTTGAACTTAATTGACTTACTGGCACATCCATGCCGTCTGTAACCGCGTGCAGCCGAGACGTTGCAGTATCCCAGTGTTTGCGGAGATTTCAGTCTCCGCGCGCACCACCCGCTCTCAACTCGTGTTGTGGAAAGTCCTGTTGGCTCGCGCCTCGCGTAATACAATGCAACGACTGTGAGCTACTGCTTGATACAAAGTAAATAAAAAGAAGAAGGGGAAAATATAGCTGCTACTGTCGTGTAAATCTATTACTGTCAGGTCATCACATTAAAGTGGTATCTTGATGTCATCACTTCCTGGACAAATGGAGCTGGATTCAACAACATTTTGAGACTCATTCATCATTGGACAATACAATGTCAATCTTAGCAATCTATCCAATCAACAACCAATTTGGTTGAATAAATTAATTGATTGGTAGTGATTGGTGAGGGCGGTTGAGGCTTCACTGTTCCCTGTGAATTGCATGTGTTTTTCAACCAATCATAGATTAGCATGAGATAAATTACCAAGGAAATGAAATGCCCAAGGGGGTAATGTATGTAGGGTACCTGAAGGCACATACATGCCGCTCTCCTTTCCATCAGTGCCCTACAGGTGTCACTGTTGAAGAATTTTAAGAATATCATGAATACCATGAATTTTATTAAGAAAAAACACATTTGATTGATATTTTATTTAATATATATATATATATATATATATATATATATATATATATATATATATATATATATATATATATATATATATATATATATATATATATATATATATATATATAAAATCCCCCATCTCTTCTGAAAAATAAGGGAGGCTCATTCTCCCTTCCATACATTAATAACCTCCCCTGATATACACATATACATATTTTCAATTTTATGACTAAGCATGACTGAGGCCCGTCCATATATTCCCCTGCATTTGGTGAGTTTGTCTATCTGTGGACTACCAGGACAGCACAGGGACCACAGACTCGCTGCTACCGCTGCTGCCTGCCCCAGCCTGCTTTTGCTGCTGCAACGTTCCTCCACCGTGGGTGAATTCCAGTCACAACAACACAACAGTCAAGTGTGGACAACACTAAAAAGCATGCTCCAAGAGGGACCGCTCACGACCAGCTCTCTACTCTAAGTAAGTAGGCTATGGCTATGCATTTTCCTTCTCTGTCCTACACACACGTCTACTTCAGTCCCACACGACAACATACGTCTGCTCGCTGGAAATCAGACCTGAGAGTAGATTATAGAGCCGAGTGCGGCCAATCAGCGTGCAGGCGCTATTGCACCCAGGTGGTGCTAGTTAGTGTATAACTCCGCCAATATTAAATATGTTGGTTCTACTATAATTTAGTTCCCTGAATGCCAGATATATGTATTTAGTTGCTAACATCTTTTAAAAATTGTCTTTAGGTCATGCTCTAACATTGTGCCAATGCTCAAGCTTTTATCATCAAATGCACAATTCCCTCAAATATTGCACATATCTGCATGCGGGGTAACCGGCATATATTTTGATAAAATTTATTTTAGGTAGGAATACATTTTAGAGACAGAAATAAAAAGAATTGCATGGCATCAAATGCATTTTCAAAATGTATTTTGAAGATCCCATCCATTCTAAATGTAGTTGAAATGCATTGTGGCAAAAATAAATAATGTCAAATATATTTTGTTTCCATATAGGAGACATGTTGAGATGGGAATCGTTCTCCATGTGTGAATGTCTGTAACTTTTACTAAGATCTTCCAATGGATTCCTTCAACTCAGGTAAACTGTTGATGTTTAGCTTAGTTTTGTTTTGTATGAATGTATTCAATACTACATCTCCAAATATATACGCTTTATTGTAACATGTTGACAGAAAAGAAATAATATCAAACATGATTATTTGTTCAAACAATGTACCGTAAATTCCGCACTATAAGCCGCACCGGAGTATAAGCCGCACCTGCAAAGTTGACTGTTTTTTACATATATAAGCCGCACCGGACTATAAGCCGCGGGTGTTTTAATGTTTTGTTTTTTATTTATTTTTAATTGTGTTTTAATGTTTAATTACCATATGTAAGGGTTCATGCACAGAGGGGATTGTCGGGAAAGAGATGGCTGTTTGAGGAAGCTCCCATTTATTAACATTTCAACAAAACAACATAACACAACACCACCTGTGTTGTTTTTTACAGTGCACACAGTGTCCGCGGTGTGGTGAAAAGAGGGCAAGAGAGGAAATTAAAACAGAAGTGGATTTATAGTTAGAAAGAGTGCTAAAAAAGAGAGATTTTTTTTTTTTTTTTTTTTTGGGGGGGGGAAAATCCATAGATAAGCCGCACCGTTATATAAGCCGCAGGGGCCAAAAAAGGCCAAAAAACGGGAAAAAAGCCGCGGCTTATAGTCCGGAATTTACGGTACCAACAAAACATGGGTTTTGTTGGTCAGTTTTAAAGACATGTTGCATATCAGGGATTGACTGATATGTGGTATTCGAGGCCGATACAGATATTTTCCAGTACGTTTAAATCTCAGTACCTTTAAAGAGGAGAATAGCAAGCGACTTGGACAAGCCTCCAACTGTACTAACACCTCTCCACTGAAACTAATGAAATTATACAGGATAACTCACCACACCTATTCAATGGGAGGAAAACTCTTGGACACATAGCCATTTAAATGCAGAATTATGTTGCAAAAACCCAACTGGTTAATTAAATGAATAAATAAAGTATGCAATTAAAATAAAATGTCATGTCCGCTTTTCCAGACTCTTTAGCTGTGTTCAGGAGGAACCTACGTCTAGGTTGACTTGAGTAAGAGTAAAAAAGTATCTTGTGAAAAAATGACTCGGGTAGTGAGTAACTTTATGAGTAACTAAAGATGTGATTTATTACGGTAACGTTACACGACGGTCTGTTGTCGTTGGTTTTCTTATACTGCTCATTAGAGAATGAATTTTTATTTTTTATTTAACCTTTATTTAAAGAGTGAAGTCTCATTAAGACAGGGGGTCTCATTCTCAAGAGAGAGCTGGTCAGCCAGCAGCAGCGAGACACACAGGTCAGACACACAGGAGGACATCCAAACAAGGTAGAAACAGCTCACAAAGTGATGAGTAGAAGTGGTCGACAGATTTTAACTGCTAAGTACAAAGCAACTGCCCACAGACGCTAAGTACAAGCAAACCCCCACAGACACTCTCTCTCTTGCTTTTGTAAAAGTCGTTTCAAATGTCTTAGGGAAATTGAGCTGTACAGCTTCAATTCCTGTTGTAATGTGTTCCAGGTTGAGGGGGCAGGGTAGGATAATCTGAATGATTCAGATCATTTCTAAAACATCTCCACTGAAATCATTATAGTCATGAAACGCTGAAACTGCATTTAAACACCAAAAACTCTCCATTCAAAACCTCTTCTCCTCAGAGTGACGGCTCCAAGTTGAAGCAGCGTGGAGCCCTAAGCCTAAGGTGACTATTCAGTGATGGATACAGTCTTCATGCAATATTTCCATAAGGAACTTTAGCAGCGTCCATGTTGTGAGGTCTGGCAGGCAGGACTCTCACAGCTTCCGTCCGCCAGCGCACGAACTGCAGAGTCTGCCAGCAGGAAACACACAGCTTCAATACAGGAAACAGAGCTTCAATAGAGAGGCAAAGTGAACGTCACTTCCTGCTTCAGCACTGTACCAGAGATTTTTATCCGCCATTTATTTTCCCATCGACATTACGTAATATCCTTAGAAAAATAGTTTTACTTCGTCAAACCAAATGGTCCAGCTATATTTAGGTAGGGCTGCATCACCTATCAACCCCCTACACACACACACACACACACACACACACACACACACACACACACACACACACACACACACACACACACACACACACACACACACACACGCACACGCACACTGTTACTTGAGCACCAATCACACCACCAATTCATTTCCTTATACAGTATGTGGGAAGACAGAAAAACCAGCACTCAAAATAAATCCTTTGATTTTTTTTTAATACCTTCAGTAGCAGCAGTCAGTCAATGGACGTACGTTTCGGCACAAGCCTTCCTCAGCATAGTCAGAATTTGTTCTGTCTTCCTGTATATTGTTTGCGCCTTGCACCGTAGCTTTTGAAACTTTTTTTTGAGAGTGCTCACAGTGACTAGTCACTGACTTTTTGGACACTTATACAGTATGTGAAAACATACCTTAATAAAATAATTCTGATTCGGATACGTGCATAAAGTCCTTTTTCTGCCCGTCTTGTGTCTAACGTTATACCAGTGGAGTAAATATGTTTCCACCATATCGTACAGCAATGTGGGAATAGGAAAAATGCACATTAGATCATAACCTCCTCAGCAGTATATCAACAAACTACTGTTTTTTCTTCGCTCTATCGGCTAAACCTTTGGACTGAAGAAAAAGCCAGTAGTTTGTGGATCTTAGTGGCTCTTTTGGCCAATCTAAAAGGGGCTAAAGTTACCTGTTACTTTGTGGTAAACTACAATAAACAGTGATTAGATAATGCTAAATAAATTAACCTATTTTTTCCAAGAGTATCTCAAGTGTCAAATGTAGCAGTCTACTGTTGTTGCATCGGCTATAATCGGGCTGGGCTGCTGAGACTGCCGCCCCGTTGAGTTAGTTAGCTCTGCTGGCTTATTGTTAGTGCTACTAGTTCTAGCCGGCTGCAGGTGGGGTTCACTAGTGTGATAACATTGCTAGCTTCTCTCCCCTGCTTGCACCTCCGTCTAGTTGCGGTTGGAGGGTGGTCGTTACCTCCCCGTGTGAAGATGGGGAGAGGGAGTTGTTAGGGGTCCACTTGTTACGGCTTGGCCAACCTGAAACATGGCGGCCTGGTTACCTTAGCCACCACAGAGTTGGTCAGTGGCCTGCTTGTTAATAGCTTACACCACGAGCTGCACCGCACCTCGCTGGTCGTTATTATGCTGAAACATGCCGGTGGCTGCATCAGGCTGGGCGCCCGCGTAGCCACAGTGTTGCCTAGCCGTTCTGCTTGTTACCGCAGTATTACTAGCTCATTGCTCACATTTCGCTTAGCTTGTTGCTATAATTGCCAAATGCGTCTTGACTAGGCTTGGCTTGCTATCCCTTGGCATATTGGACTTCGGGTTAGCTAAAGATGGTCCGGGTGGAAGGCTTGGCCTTGGCTGGAGGGTGACTGACTAGCCCCCTCCCCGCTGTTACGCCGCTAGCTTTGCTAGCCATCACCTGTTGACCACAGCTATCGGTGCTGGGCAGGTAGCCGGCACGAGGCGTGCCGTGTGTAACAAGTGCGCGCGTTAGCAGCCAAGCTTACCATGCCACCTGCTTGCTCTGGCTGGGTCCCAAGCATGTAGCTTAGCCTGACACAGCTGCCTGTTTAACGCGTTGGTCTCTCCCTCCTCTCCACGCCTAACTCCGGTTTGGAGCTCTCAGGAAGCCTTTGCCCCGCTAGGTCCCATGTCTGTGACAGCCCGGGTCACACAGCGTTCGAGCATCGCTTCGCTTACTCGATTCCTTTCGGAGGTCTCCCCACTCCTGGCCAAGGGGGCAATACGCCTGGTACCCGGAGGCGGAGAAGTGCATGAGGTTTACGACAGGTATTGTCGTGCCCAAGAAGGACGGCTCCATGCGGTCCATACTGGACCTTCGGCTTCTGAACAAGACGCTGAGGAAGTTGCCCTTCCTCATGCTTACCCTGCCCCGCCTCTTCAATGCCTTGCGGCCGCGGGACCACTTCACCTCCAGTAGACCTGAAGGATGCCTTCTTTCATGTGCAGGGGTTAAAGTTCTCCGTCACTGACGGATTTCCGTCAGTTGGAGCCTGAGTTGAAATGTGAAAAATACAAAATTAAAGTCTATGAATACGTTTTCATTTGTGTATTGTGTTGAGTTTGAATGAAAGCTTTTATTTTTTAAATACTCTGACCGGACGACCAAATGATCATCCTGGGTTTAGTCCAGTAGGAACGGGCAACCCATGCACCCGAAAGATATATTTTTCTAACATAGATTTTTGTACTCCTCAAGGTGTCTAATAAACACATTTTGTTGTTACCCCATTGAAATAGTGTCCCGGGTCTGTTTGGTGGCCATCTTTGCGGGCATAATGTCTGATGAAAATGGATAAGGGTCATAACTTTTGAACTAGACATCATACAAAGACAAATGACACCACTTTTCTGTATGATTCTGGCATGAGGAATTGATTGAGAGGGTTGTTTTCATGATTTTAACTGGTTTGGTATTGTAAAAATAATTTACACTCAAAATCTTGCAAAAGAAATCTATCTACATATTTAGTCCATGAGCCAGAAGGGTTAAGAATAATGCTCATATAGATTTTTCGCAAGGTATACATCTCTAGAGTTAGAAAATATGTGATAGCATTGCACCAATGGTAGCTAAATGTGTGTTATCACTCGATTTATAACACCATGCAAAACACACTTTTCAAACCTAATAGTTGCGGGGACTTAGGGACATTTGGGGCTAAGTTCATGCAAATCAAATCTGAAAGCACCAGAGTTTGCCAAGAATTAGCCCAGGGCATGCTCTAACAATTGAATGCCTGAGCCGGTGACCCCCGGGGTCACCATGGTGCCCAAATCCAATATGACCACTGCCCAAAAAAGCTTTTGACTCTTGTGTTTTTTGACCATTAGAAAGGTGTTGGAATGCTAATCTTTACTAGGGAAGATGTGTGTGGACCCCTAATCTGCATATTTCCAAGATGGCGGCTACCTGAATATGAGTTTGACCATAACTGTTGATGCTTTTAGCAAACTCGGTGTCCATTTTATGTTTTTTGAGTTTTGGAAACACATTGTAATACTCACATTTATGATTGCATCTATCTATAGCACTTTACTTTGCATAGTAAGTAGGCTACCAATATGGTCGCTATCCCATTTCTTTGTTACATACACTTTCACCCGGATTGAGTGTAGAGTTGTAAGAATGAGTTACCATCAAACTGGTGGAAACAATCTACAGTATGTATCTTACAGATTTACGTACAGATACGGACCGCAGCCCAAGACGCACCTGTGGATGCCTGCTAGGCTGATGCGGGTGCCTGCCCTGCCGCACTCTGCGCCCACGTCCAGGATGGCTCAGCGGCGGGCAGGTTCACCGCCACGGGGCAGTTTGCGCCTTGGGCAGGGGCCCCTCCTTTGGGGGCGTCGCCCCAGGGCGCAGGTGGGGGAGGGCCCCGAAGGAAGCCCAAGCTCCTACTGAACCGGCCTGCCTCTCAAGCTGCTGGACCATGTTCTCGAGCTGGACCATGTTCTCGACCGAGGGCCCGAAGAGGCCAGAGGGGGAGACAGGCGTGTTAAGCAGCCTCCTCTTCTCAGCCTCAGAGAGCTGAGTGAGGTTGAGCCACAGGTGGCGTTGGGTGAGCACCGAAAAGGCCATTACTTTCCCAGCGTCCATTGCCACGCACTCCACCATGCGCAAGGCATAATCTGTAACCATACGGAGCTTGGTGTACTTCTCCGGGGTAGCCGCGCCCTGCAGCTCAGCTAGGAGGGCCGCCTGGTAACCCTGGAGAATGGCCAAGTTGTTGGCCATGGCAGCCACCTGGCCGGAGGGCAAGTAGGACCTCTCGGCCAGCCTCGCCGTGGTCTGGCAGGCTCTGGAGGGGAGCTGAGGCCGTGGTCTGGCAGGCTCTGGAGGGGAGCTGGGGCCGTGGTCTGGCAGGCTCTGGAGGGGAGCTGAGGCCGTGGTCTGGCAGGCTCTGGAGGGGAGCTGGGGCTGTGGTCTGGCAGGCTCTGGAGGGGAGCTGAGGCCGTGGTCTGGCAGGCTCTGGAGGGGAGCTGAGGCCGTGGTCTGGCAGGCTCTGGAGGGGAGCTGAGGCCGTGGTCTGGCAGGCTCTGGAGGGGAGCTGAGGCCGTGGTCTGGCAGGCTCTGGAGGGGAGCTGAGGCCGTGGTCTGGCAGGCTCTGGAGGGGAGCTGGGGCTGTGGTCTGGCAGGCTCTGGAGGGGAGCTGAGGCCGTGGTCTGGCAGGCTCTGGAGGGGAGCTGAGGCCGTGGTCTGGCAGGCTCTGGAGGGGAGCTGAGGCCTAGCGGAGGACGGGGACAGGTGGGCTGCCACAGTGTCCTCCAGTGGTGGCATGGCAGTGAAGCCCAGCTCAGACTTGCCATCCACCATGGACCACACCGCAAATTTCCGAGAGGGGGCTCTGGCCTCTTGGGGGCTCCCCCAGGACGGCTGTACGGTGTCCCGTACATCATGGCACTGTGGCATGTGACGTTGGGGCTAGGCTGTGGGGGCTTGAAAAAAGTATCCCTGCAGCAGGGAGGCAGGGGGGGACTGGGGCTCGGCCCAGGCGATGCCCAGCTTGGCTACGGCCCTGGACAACACATCCCTAAACTGCTGCTGGTAAGGCTCGCCAGCGGACACTCAGGCCTCCTCCTCGATCTCCTGGGCGGGTGTGGCCTCTACTCCCCACATGTCCTCCTGCCCCTCATCGTCACTCACCTGGACCTGCATTGAGGAGTCGCCCCACTGCGGTGGGCGGGACTCCAGTGAGCCTTGAGAGGCTTTGTAACCTCCACACCCGGGGGGGAGGGAGGCCGCACACTCTCAGACGAGAGGGGTGGCCTGGGCCGAGGCCAGCTGGCCGCTGGGCAGCAGCTGGCCGCTGCCTGGTGGCGCAGCGTTGCCATGCAGGAGGAGGGCCGCACATCTCCTGCAAGAGTGTGAGTTGGACAACGCACGCTCGGCATGGTCCGGCCCTAGGCAGAACATGCAGAGGTCATGGAAGTCATCCATGGCCAACTCGGCCCCACACCGGGCGCACTTTCTGTACTGCCCGTCATCCTCCATGTCTAAACGTCGGGTGTTAGACGCAGCCATTTGACAGAGGGAAGCTCGCTTAACCCAGCCAGGAAGCAAGCCAACAGTTGGAACTACTAGTTGTTGGCCCAAAAACCCAACTTCCATTTCTCACTGATCTTAGTCTGAACATTGAGAACTGCGTAATTACTCCAAACTCAAAGGTGAAAAACCTAGGTGTTACCTTTGATCCTACTCTGTCATTCGATGCTCACATTAAGGACATCACTAAAATAGCTTTCTTTCATCTTCGCAATATCTCAAAGATCCGTCCCTTGCTAAATGCAACGGATGCCGAAACCTTAATACACGCCTTTGTTTCATCTAGACTCGATTACTGTAATGTCCTATTCTCTGGCCTTCCACTTTGTAGCACAAATAAATTACAACTCGTGCAAAACGCCGCTGCTAGAATTCTAACTAGAACTAAGAAGTTTGATCATATAACTCCGGTCTTAATCTCCCTCCACTGGCTCCCAATTCAGGCCAGATCAGACTTTAAGGTGCTTCTGTTAACCTATAAATCTTTGCACGGGCTCGCACCCCCGTACTTATCTGAGCTAATCATTCCTTATGTTCCCACGCGTACTCTCCGCTCACAGGACGGTAATTATCTTACCGTCCCTAAAATTAAGAAAAAATCAGCAGGTAGCAGAGCATTTTCTTACCGTGCTCCACATCTCTGGAACCAGCTTCCTCTGTCAGTTAGGGAAGCTGGCTCCATTGAAATCTTCAAAACTAGACTCAAAACCCATTTATTCTCCCAATCATTTGGTTGTGCTTGATGGTTATGTTTGATGATGTCATTCTCTAGAAATATTTATTAGCTCTTGAGTACATACAATCCTGAATTGCTGAGCGGGCTGTCTCAAGCCAGCAATATCAGTATAAACTTAGACTTGACCTAATTTAAATAATATGGCATCAGTCGACCCAGTAGCCTAGATAGAAAATCAAATAGTTGGTGAATAAACTTAGTCCTGAACTGCTGAGCGGGCTATCTCAAGCCAGCAGTATCAGTATAAATTTAGACTGGACCTAATTTAATAATATGGCATCAGCCGATCCAGTAGCTCAGATATAAAATCAAATAGCTGGTGAATAAACTTAGTCCTGAACTGCTGAGCGGGCTATCTCAAGCCAGCAGTATCAGTATAAACTTAGACTTGACCTAATTTAATTTAATAATATGGCATCAGCCGATCCAATAGCTCAGATATAAATTCAAATAGCTGGTGAATAAACTTAGTCCTGAACTGCTGAGCGGGCTATCTCAAGCCAGCAGTATCAGTATAAACTTAGACTTGACCTAATTTAATAATATGGCATCAGCCGACCCAGTAGCTCAGATATAAAATCAAATAGCTGGTGAATAAACTTAGTCCTGAACTGCTGAGCGGGCTATCTCAAGCCAGCAGTATCAGTATAAACTTAGACCTAGACTACCTAGACCTGAATTAGCAGTATAATATTAGTCATCCTAAATAATCCTAATAAATTTTGATTTGACCTAATTTTATTGTTGTCTATAGAGTTAGTTCCACCTCTGCGCAGATTCCCCCGCTCTCTTCTCTCTCTCCCCCTCAGGTGTCCTTCATTGGCCTGACGTACACCCCACCGCTGCAGCCCTAGGTCCGGCCGTCATCGCCCTAGCCACCTGTCGTCACTCTAGGCCATCTACCCACTACTCCTTCTACTGTCTGACACCCCGGGCTCATCACCATCACCGACCCCTATCCTCATCATCCTGGTCACCTGCTTGCCTAAGGGAAGGGGGGGGCGCCCCCCCAGCCCCCCCCCCCCGCCGCCTCATCATCACCTCCAACTCCTATCCTCCCCTCCTCTTAATCATCACCTCCGACTCCTATCCTCCCCTCCCCTCCTCTTAATCCATGTCACCAACGCGGACTCATGGATTCCTCAGATCATCCTCATGGAACTCCCAATCTTGTTACCCCTTTTTGTCACCTAGCTAATTAACTAGTATTCTCTAAACCTACGAACACTTAAAGACTGCATTTTCTATTTCTTTTTGGACTCTACTTTTTAGATTTTCAACTCCCTTCCCTGATCTTAGGATAATTTAAAAATTACATTTTTATATCCCTTCTGTTGGACTCTTTTTTACATTTTCAATTTTCTGTTCTCTTGTACATTTTATTTCCATAATAAACCATTCACAGAGTTTCATTATCGGAAACTCTGTGCATGGTTTAGCCCGGCATCTCTCGGCCTGTCTCGGAGGGGAGTCCCCAGATGGGGGTCCGCTGCTGTGGCCTGGGTGGGCCCGTCCCCCGCGTGGCCTGCTCTCATGCTCTCAGTCACTATGCTGGTGGCTGGGGGCTGGGGGGGCGGGTCGCGTGGGGGCTGGGTCCGCCCGGGCCGCAGCAATTGGCCCCTAGCACAACGACCTCACAAGGTTCCTCCTCAGCCAAGTCACTGGGGCAATCCATGTGGCGATCCATATGGTGGAAAGGTTTTCTTGCGTTCACTGGGGGTGAGGGGGTGCCGCTGTGTCCCGGCCTGGCCTTCCCTCCCACGCCTTATGTGGGCGGGGGCCGGGTCGGGGGGCATCGGTGCTCTTCATCACTGGTCGAGGGCTGCCGGTTGGTTTAGAACAGCTTAGGTAGGCGATAGATTAGCTACAGCCTAAGGCTGACCTGTTAGTGTTCAGGCTAAAATCAGACTAGAGCAGGGTAGGATAGGCCAGATTAGGCTGTAGATTAGTTAGATACTATGTCCCAGTTAGCTCTGGTTAATGCTTAGAGTAGTCAGTTGTCTGATCTTCTCCCCCCCCCCTCTCTTTCCCCCTTCCCCCGCTTCTTCCCTTCTTCCCCCCTTCTTGTTCTCTTCTCTTTCCATGCTCTTTCCTCCCCCACATCCCACCGCCCCCCCCTCCCTTCTCCTGCTCTCTCCTCATTCTCCCCCCCTCTGCTCCTTCTCCTCTTCTCCCCTATTTTCCTGAATCCCTGCCACTTCCTGCTCTCCCTTCTCTCACATTCCCCCTGCTCTCCTTCCCCTGCACCCTCCCACCTCTCCTTCTCTGCCTCTCTGTCCTCCCCCCTCTCTCACATTCCCCCTGCTCTCCTTCCCCTGCACCCTCCCACCTCTCCTTCTCTGTTCTCTCCTCCTCCACATTTCCCATTTTCCCCCCACCCTCGCCCTAATCCGGGCCCGTATCCTACTCCCTCCCTCCACCCTAGACCCTACCTCTACTCTCTGTCCTCCCCCCTCTCTCACATTCCCCCTGCTCTCCTTCCCCTGCACCCTCCCACCTCTCCTTCTCTGTTCTCTCCTCCTCCACATTTCCCATTTTCTCCCCACCCTCGCCCTAATCCGGGCCCGTATCCTACTCCCTCCCTCCACCCTAGACCCTACCTCTACTCTACCTCCCCTGTACCCTTCCACCTCTCCTTCTCTGTTCTCTCCTCCTCTCTGTCCTCTCCCCTCTCTCACATTCCCACTGCTCTCCTTCCCCTGCGCCCTCCCACCTCTCCTTCTCTGTTCTCTCCTCCTCTCTGCCCTCTCCTCCCTCTCACATTCCCCCTGCTCTCCCTCCCCTGCACCCTCTCCTTCTCTGTTCTCTCCTCCACATTTCCCATTTCTCCCCACCCTCGCCCTAATCCGGGCCCGTATCCTACTCCCTCCCCTCCCCCAACCCTAGACCCTACCCCTACCCTGGCTCTCCCTCCCCTGCACCCTCATCTCTCCTCCTCTGTTCTCTCCTCCTCCACATTTCCTATTTTCTCCCCACCTCCCCCCTCTCCTCCCTCCTCCCTCTCCCTCCCTCCTCCACTCTCCTGCTTTCTTCAAATGTTCAAATGTTATCTTTATTCTGTATATTCTTGTTACTGTGTGTTAGCTAGAATCAGCTAGACATACTTTCTGTGAAGCCCTCTGAGACATGCTTGTGAATTAGGGCTATATAAATAAATTTGACTTGACTTGACTTGACTTGGAAACCTAGCAAATATTACCTAGCGTACAGTTGCAGGGCTGCCAAGTTTCAGCCACAGTTAGGAGTGAGATTTGCCGGCAAAAAATGTTTTGCCCTTTTTTAGGGTAGATTTAGAGGGTCATCTCAATTTAAATTAACATTAGGATTACTGTTGTGATGTAATTATTCAGTCTTCACCCCCATGCCAGCTGCTCTCCCTGCACTGTCAGCCTCCTCGTGCTCTCTCTCTGTCTTTACTCTCTTCTACTCCCTCATCTCCTGTCTCCCCTGCAGTCTCATTCTCTGTCTCTTCCACTATTTCATCCTCTGTGTCTTGTGGAGTCTCATTTTCTGTCAGATCCTCCACTGTTTCCTCTGACCTGGCAAGTTTGGCAGGGGGTGGTTGACCCTTCACTGCCCAGTATGACAGCAGATCTCTCTGCTGCTTCTTCTTCCCTGACATCTTTCAAACAGACAAAAAATGTGCCACGCTGTTCACTTACCCCGCTAGCCGGGCGCTTCTCGCGCATACTGAGCACATTAGCGCCCGGCGAACGTCACGCATTTCCCATCAAACACTGTGCCATTTTCACGGGTATAAATGCCAGCTCCTACATGAGTCTTCACGTGAAGTGAAGACGCTATCCGATACGCAATATCCTCTATGGGAGGGTTGAAAGCAGAGGAGGGCCGACGAGCCCTCTAGAGGTGTAGTGGTTTTGTCGTCGAAACGCCGGTGAAGGGGGGTTATCACCTGATGACTCCAATGACTCTTTTAACCCTCGCCCCTCTGTGTCAAATTCCATCATTAGCCACTTCAGTGTTGCAGATACCATCAAAAGACTCTCTAGTAAGTGCTTGCACAAGGGATATTTACATCTTATTATCCTGTGTTTTTTGAATCTGATGTTCTGGATTTGTCCAGTGACTGCTGAGAAAGGTCAGCTGACGACAGGGGAAAGTCCTTGTGGCGGCATGGAGAGACAGCTGACAGGAGGGAACAGACCCCACCGGGACAGGCATGGGTTAGCTTCCCATGGCTGTAGTTTCCCAGGCTTTTCAGCACGTTGGAAACACCCGCTTTAGCTACGAAAAGTAAATATAAGAGAATACCCCCGGAGTCTGCGAGAGTGGGGGCGGAAGAGGACTCATCGGCTGATATCGCGGTAATAGACTTTGGACCGGAAACGACTATGAGCAACACGAGCACAGTGCAAGAGAGCACCACAGGAATCGCAGCGGCGGGCCACAAGCTTCGGTGTTTGAGGGAGAATGGTGTCATGGAGGAGTCTGACTCGGGCACGGAGGCTGTTGCCCACAGGCTTCCGTGTTGGAGGGAGGAGGGACAGAGGCCTCGCGTTGACTATACCCTTCTGACTGTCATACATCTGCGAAGGCAAGGTCAAATCAGTCGAGTGAAGCACAGCAACGGGATGTAAACCAAAGTTTGCAGTGCATCAATACCACTGTCATGGAGGAGTTGGAGTTGGCACGGAAGCTGTTGCCCGGTGCTGCTGATAAACTGTGGGAGACGACACAGAGGGGAGGGTTGAAAGCAGAGGAGGGCACACCTGGGACGCCAGGTGTTGCCGACGAGCCCTCTAGAGGTGTAGTGGTTTTGTCGTCGAAACGCCGGTGAAGGGGGGTTATCACCTGATGACTCCAATGACTCTTTTAACCCTCGCCCCTCTGTGTCAAATTCCATCATTAGCCACTTCAGTGTTGCAGATACCATCAAAAGACTCTCTAGTAAGTGCTTGCACAAGGGATATTTACATCTTATTATCCTGTGTTTTTTGAATCAAATATTATACAGCTCTGGTTAGATGTAGGCAGGGGGGACTGATGATTGGTTAAAGTTAGGGTAAGAATATCGGTCAGCCAATCAGAGGCAGAATAGGGCGGGCTCACCCTGTGACAGACTCGAACTACGCAAGCAGCGAGTTATGGAAATATAAGAAGTGAGAGGGAAACATTAATGAGCGTGTGAAATAGCAAGTGTGGCGTGTGCGCGTGTGAAGAGGTTAAATTGCGTGACTCTCACTCTCAATGGGTGAGACTTGGCAGCTCTGCAGTTGGTAAAGCTAGTGTAACACACACACTCTAAACAGAGGGAAAGCTAGGGAAGAAAGGCGAAACTCGCAGAGCTAGAACTAGCAGCCTAACGGGGCGGCTGTAGCTCAGGAGGTAGAGCGGGTCGTCCACTAATCGCTTTGGATAAAAGAGGTCGGTGGTTCGATTCCCGGCTCCTCCAGTCTGCATGTCGAAGTGTGCTTGGGCAAGACACTGAACCCCAAATTGCTCCCGTTGGTGTGCCAGCACCATGCGTGGTAACCTGCCACCATCGGTGTGTGAATGGGTGAATGTACCTACTGACTGTAAAGCGCTTTGGATAAAAGCGCTATATAAATGCAGGCCATTTACCATTTACCATAACAACAGTTAGCTAGCGAACCATAGCAAGCTAGCGTAACTCACACACACCTTGTCCAAGGGGGGAAGGCTAAGAGGTGAACCTCGTCAAGCTAGCAACCGAGCATAAACCCTAGTTAGCTAACGAACAAACTCACCCTCACTCCAGGGGAGGCTAGACTAACAGGTGAAGCCTCGTCAAATCTAGCAGCTAACAGTTAGCAGTGATACTTCCCAGCCGGGAAGGCCGAACACACGCTAGCTAAAGCTAAGCCACAGATGTATATGTTGTACAGTATGATATATTATGTTTATGTTTACTATGGGGGACCAACAACTTATTTTACATGTATTTACCTTATTGGTATTATAGTGCTGTTCTGTATGTTAATTACATTGCTTCACAATGTTGAAATGTTAGCACCATGGGTGAGTCGGGTGTGCAGTTCAGTGACCCCCTCTGAGTTGCTGTGTGTGGGTGAGTGTGTTCTAGTACAATAAATGGTATTTCCTGTAGTCTTGTGTTGTATGGGGCGCAGGATATGCTACTAAAACGGAGATCATCTCTCTCTCTGCCTGTTATTGCCACTGCTAACACTTAGCTTGTTACAATATTTTCCTAACTTTTGATTGGGTAGGCAAGACTCATGTCTGCGTGGGCTTAGCCCACCCCTGCCCATAGCTAGATACGGCCTTGGTCCAACTACGCCCACATTGAGCTTCTGCACACTGCAGTGATGTGTTTCTCCCTTGGATAGAAGCAGTGTCATCTGTCACCTGTGATGTGACACAATTAGGGGGAGGAGTCAGAGGGGAGGGAGGGGCCAGGGGGAGGACTCAAAGAGGAGGGAGGGGTCATCCTTTGTAGGGGAGTCACAGTAGCAGAGGGAGAGAGAGTGGTAGAGCGAGCTAGAGGCTGAAGCAGAGAGAGAGGGAGTGGTAGAGTGAGGTAGAGCAGAGTCAGTTGAGAGTGAACAGAGTTTGCTGTTAGGTTAGGGTTAGAAGAGGACGAGGGGGAGAGGGGCGGGGTTAGAAGAGGAGAAGAGGACGAGGGGGAGAGGGGCGGGGTTAGAAGAGGAGAAGAGGACCAGGGGGAGAGGGGCAGGGTTAGAAGAGGAGAAGAGGACCAGGGGGAGAGGGGCGGGGTTAGAAGAGGAGAAGAGGACCAGGGGGAGAGGGGCGGGGTTAGAAGAGGAGAAGAGGACGAGGGGGAAAGGGGCGGGGTTAGAAGAGAAGAGAACGAGGGGGAGAGGGGCGGGGTTAGAAGAGGAGAAGAGGATGAGGGGGAGAGGGGCGGGGTTAGAAGAGGAGAAGAGGATGAGGGGGAGAGGGGCGGGGTTAGAAGAGGAGAAGAGGACGAGGGGGAGAGGGGCGGGGTTAGAAGAGAAGAGGACGAGGGGGAGAGGGGCGGGGTTAGAAGAGGAGAAGAGGACCAGGGGGAGAGGGGCGGGGTTAGAAGAGGAAAAGAGGACCAGGGGGAGAGGGGCGGGGTTAGAAGAGGAGAAAAGGATGAGGGGGAGAGGGGCGGGGTTAGAAGAGGAAAAGAGGACCAGGGGGAGAGGGGCGGGGTTAGAAGAGGAGAAGAGGACCAGGGGGAGAGGGGCGGGGTTAGAAGAGGAGAAGAGGACCAGGGGGAGAGGGGCGGGGTTAGAAGAGGAGAAGAGGACGAGGGGGAGAGGGGCGGGGTTAGAAGAGGAGAAGAGGACGAGGGGGAGAGGGGCGGGGTTAGAAGAGGAGAAGAGGACGAGGGGGAGAGGGGCGGGGTTAGAAGAGAAGAGGACGAGGGGGAGAGGGGCGGGGTTAGAAGAGGAGAAGAGGACCAGGGGGAGAGGGGCGGGGTTAGAAGAGGAAAAGAGGACCAGGGGGAGAGGGGCGGGGTTATAAGAGGAGAAGAGGACCAGGGGGAGAGGGGCGGGGTTAGAAGAGGAGAAGAGGACGAGGGGGAG